>NC_133312.1:22435982-22490544 GCF_012295235.1 Primulina huaijiensis
ATAATTTAATATTTATTTTAATATTTTTTATTTTTTAAATAATTGTTTATATGATTTAGTAAATATACTTTATTTTTCTACAATTAGACTTCAAATTTAAATCATATATATGAGGGATATTTTGTTATTATGTGTTTAAATTAAAATTTTTTTTTGAATTTTATTTAATTTTTTTAAAAAAATTTAAAAAAATTCAAAATCGGGTTATACGAGTTATACAGGTTGATCGGGTTGATTCGGGTTCAGGTTCGGGTTGAGAGTTTTTGGGTTGGCCCGGGTTCGATTGGGTTCGGGTTGAGAAATTTTTGAATAGTACTATTACTCAATCCGACCCACCCGAATTGACGCCCATATTTCAAGATCAGTCTCATTATTGTGCAATGTGAAAGTCTACTCCCAATGCCTATGTATTAATGATACTTTGTGCAATTAACATTCCCTCCGCATTGGTCAACAATTGTTTAAATTAGGCCAACAAATATGATCTGTGTACTATTATTTTACACAAAAACTCATGTGAGACGGTCTCACGGGTCAATTTTATGAAACAGATATTTTACATGGATCATCCACGAAAAAGTATTACTTTTTATGTCAAATATATTACTTTTTATTGTAAATATGGATATGATCGATCTGTCTCACGAATAAAGATCCGTGAGACCGTCTTATGAAAGACCTACTCATTATTTTATTGTTACTAGTAAGCGACTAAGTTAATTTGATAACTAGATTGGAATAATTTGACTACAGATTGGTTTTTATTTTTATTTTTTAATAAAATTTTTTGCTTAAATTAAACAAATTTAGTGTATCAAACTTAGGTCAAAATTACTTTTTATGTATTTTGATTATGTTAGTTTGGTGTTGTGGTTATTTTGGTTCGGTTTTTTGTGCAAGTTATATTTGGATCTTGTGAAATTTCATTATGGTGAAATTGGGTTTGATGAATTTTTCAATCGATTTAATTAGTTCTTGAAAATAAATCGACCTACTCAATTTTTTTTATTAAAAAAATGTTCGAGTATCAATCATGGCTTTGCAAACTTGTATGTGATAACAATGTGACAATATGAATGTATTACATATTCGATATAATTTATAAGATGTAGATAAATTTTATACCATATCCACTTTGATGTGTCAAAATAATTATTAAATTGCAAAAAAAAAATTTCTTATATTTGGTATGGTTAAATAATTTTTCAAATGTTAAGCAATATGTTGGGTGCAATAATTGTCCCTGCTTGGTAGAGCGGTCGAACCGTGGTGCTTGAGCTGCTGTGCGGTTTAAAAGATTTGAGTTGCACCATTACCACCAACTATAGCTTTTGATAAAGCGGCAAGCGCTCGGTCCTACAATTGGTATCAGAGTCAAGCTCACGGGTTCGATTCCCATTGATTGCAAGGAGTGCAGTTATTGGGAGGTAGATTGTTGGGTGCAATAATTGTCCCTGATTGGTAGAGCGGTCGAACCGTGTTGCTTGAGCTGTTGTACGGTTTAAAAGATTTGAGTTGCACCATTACCACCAGCTATAGCTTTTAGTAAAACAGCAAGCGCTCGATCCTACACAATACATAGCGTGGTGTCTCATAAAGTTGGACCTCATTCATAGGTTTCTTGTAAAATTGTCTTATAGATTTTTATCCGTGATGTCAGTTGATCTGATTCATAATTGTCGTTAAAATTAATGTTTTTGACATATATAGGGATATTTATTCATAAAATAGGTGGGATCGAAGATTCGGCTCACAAAATTTATTAATGAAACGATCTCATAAGAGTTTTTGTTCATCCAAAATGTTCAGTTTCTTTTACATATTTATTTATTCATATTCATATTAATTTTTTAAGTTCTTTTTCTTCTTAATGTCACTAGATATTTTTTTTAATCATAATTAATACTAGTGGTATATGGTAGTTAAATTTATTTATTCATTATTTTTTGGCTTTTAAGAACAATATATTTCTTAAATAATTATTCTCATCATTTACACACACTTAAGAAAAGTTGGCATTGGCTCTTGTCATCACGGCTAGGAGGCTGAGGGCTTATTTCTTATCACATCCTATCATTGTCCTCACCTACCGCGTCGTGGGAAAAATTGTTTCGCACCCGGACACTTTTGGGTAATTGATTAATTGGGTGACTGGGCTTAGTGAACACAATATCAAATTTGAGTCCAGGTTGACCATTAAAGCCCAAGATTTAGCTGACTTTCTTGCTGAAGCTGTTCGGGTACCAGAGGAAGAACAATGTAAGATCTTTATAGATGGTTCTTCTTATCAAACATGAAGTAGGGTAGGAGTTGTGATGATATCTCCTTGGGGTGAAGACACCAACATTGCAGTGAAGATGAACTTCCGGGCCTCTAATAGTGAAGCTGAGTATGAAGCGCTTTTAGCCGGGCTTAGGGATGCCCGAAACATGGGTGTTACCCTAGTCATCCTATATTCAGATTCCGAATTGGTAATACAACAAAGGAAGGCCAAGTTCAAAGTGAAAAATGAGAAAATGGTCAGATATGCCCGAGCTATTGAAAAAGCTAAAGAAAATTTTTTAGAGTTGATCATGGAACAAGTCTCCTGGACTGAAAATGAAAAAGCGGATTGGTTGGCCAAGATGGCCAGCTCTCTTGTTGAACCTCAAGCAAGACTTGGTCGGACAAAAGCTTGTCTCGCAAAGTGATTATCTTAATGTCAGGTTAGTAAAATTATTGGAAGGGGATTATAGATATGATGTTCATCAATGCTTATGTCATGGGATAATCTCGGTTGAACGGAAAAAGGCTCGAGAGGTCAGGAGAAGAGCACTCCGCTTCACGCTCATAGTTGATATACTATACAAGAGATCTTTCTCTATACTTGTATTGATGTTCTTGGGCCAGAAGAAGCTGATTGTATTATTCGAGAAATACATGAGAGATGTTGTGGCAATCAATTAAGGAATGTGGCCTTAGCTCGGAATGCTTTGATGCCAGGTTTCTTTCAGCCAACCAAGAAAAAAGATGCATCAGTGGTCGTGAGGTCATGTTAAAATTGTCAAAAACATGCTAGTTGCGGTGGAGATCGGCCAAACTCATGAGGTATGTTGTTTCCCCTTTCCATTTTGATCAATGTAGTATGAATATTGTAAAACCATTTCTCGTAAGCACATGGGCAAAGAAATTTTTTATTGGTGGCAGTGAACTATTTTTCCAATTGGATGGAAGCCGAATCGTTACCCAAAATTACTGAAGGAGGAGTCTTGAAATTTTTATGGAAGAACCCAGTGTGTCGGTTCGGGATACCAAGGAGGCTCATATCCGACAATAGGCTCAATTTTGCGGCTCTAAAGTTCAATAATAGTGTAAAGAAATGAAGATAAGAACATATCCTTACGTCCGTAGCTTATCCCCAAAGCAATGGACAGGTCGAGGTCACTAATAGGTCTATTGTGCAAGCTCTTAAAGCTTGTCTGGACTATGCTATTGGAAAGTGGGTTGATAAATTACCTAGCGTGCTGTGGTCTTATCGAACAACAGCGCGAACAGGAACTGGAGAACGTATAGCTTAGTATATGGGATTGAGGTTGTATTTCCAGCAGAGATCGGACGTGAAAATGCACGGGTCAGGGTATGATCCGGATAATGATGAACTAAGTGCTATGGAATTGGATCTATTGAAATAAAAGAGAATTCGAGCAGTTGTTCAGATTGACCCCTATCAAAAGAGGATGTCTCGAACATACAATAAAAGAGCGCGACCTAAGTCGTTCAAAGTTGGGGATCTTGTCATGAAGAAAATCCAATTTCAGGGGGGAAAAAGAAAGTTGAACCCGAAGTATTAGGAGCCCTACAAGGTTATTGGAAAAGCAAGAATTGCGACTTACTACTTGGAGGATGCTGAAGGAAAGAAGACCAAGACGCTGAAGGAAAGAACACCAAGCATCCGTGGAACATACAGCACATGAAGAAATACTATGCTTAGCCAGAGTCTCAACTCATCCTATTAGTTTTACTTTTACAATTATGTCTTTATTTTCAAATATTTGATTAATAATATTTTGCATTGATATGATATATTTTTTGATCATACATAAGTCTGACCTAATGATCAGCATGGTTAAAAAGTCCGACCTCGCGCTCAACAACAAAAATAAGTCTGACCTCGTGCTCGAATTGATTAAAAAGTCCGACCTCATGCTCGGCAACAAAAATAAGTCCGACCTCGCGCTCAACATGGTTACAAAATCCGACTTTGCACTCGACAACAAAAATAAGTTCGACTTGCACTCGGTGAAAAATAAAGTTCGACCTCGCACTCAACACAATATGAAAGACCAGTTTTGCGTCTAACATAGTGTTTTATATCGACCTTTCAATTTTAATAACAAAACACTGGTTAAGTTATACTTTTAAGCATAGTTTGGTACATGGGATAAGGGAGGGATTGATAAATAATCCTCCTTATCCCATGTTTGGTACATTTTTAAAAAGTTCATGATAACATCATGGGCCCTTGATAAATAATTTTTTAGAAGGATAAAATGTCTCTTCTATTAGGTGTGATAACTTTAATTTAATGATAAAATACATTACAAATGACTTAATTACCCTCAATTTATAAATGATTTTTATAAATCTATGCTAGTATGTAGAAATTAAAATCAAATAAATATTTTTTTTATTTTTATATATTATATAATATGATAATTATATAAATGAATTCGAGATAATTATATAAATGAATTCGAGATAATTATATAAATAATTTTTATAAATCTCAATAAAATTATTAGTATCACTCGATTAACCTTAAAAATTGATATTTGACTTGACTCACAAAATCAAAGTCTCAATTACCATATTATATAATATATAAAATTAGGTAAAAATGAATAAATCATGCAAGCACTATCGACGCATGAACAAATAAAAAATATGAACTCAAGTAACAACTTTGAAATTATAAAATTTATTATGATAAGGTTAATTTTGTCATTACAATATAATATATAAATTTAATCACTCTTATTAAAATCATACCAAACATTAAATATAATATCTTACATCTTATTTATCATTAACTTATCCTTATATTATATATCGCATGTTTATACTAGCATGTGTACCAAACTATGCCTTAGTGTTTAGACATTCTAGCGCTTGGATAAAGCGTCTGTTTAGTTATGTTCTAGTAACTTAGACGAAAATTAAAATGAAGTGTTTAAAAGCTAAGAGTTTCGAAACATTTGTAAATAAATAAGAAAGCATAAAAGTGAAAACATCATGATCAAAACTTCGGGAATCATATCAAATCACATTAGTTAGATCAAAATGCCTCCGATATTGTTTAGTAGGCTGTTATTTCTAGTTTGGGCCAACATATTGTCTAGTAGGGACCCGACCCGAAAATGCATTTTAACTTTTTTAAAAATGGATGAGATATGTTACCTACGAGTAATTAAAATAGGTTTGTATTGTTATTTTAAAAAAAAGATTTTATTTGTTATTTTATTTACCATAAAATTCTAAAATCTCAATTCAAGAATAAGTTAGCATTTAAATTTATTTTATACAATTTTTAGTACATCAAGCGTGAAAGGAAAATTGATGAAGAAAATTAATTTTTTTATTAAATGAGCTTTTTCGTATGGGAATTTTGTATGGTTTTAAAATAATTTTTTTATATAATTTTAAATTTATTATTTTTTAAATCTTTTGGTAATTTGTCCATAGGAAAAATTTTATTTTTATTTTTAATTTTTGATCAACTCTATTGATATACAGTAAGAATTTTATAAATTAATAACTTTTTTTAAATAATATTAATTTTCGATCCAGACTTTGGTCAATATACTAAATTCAGAATTTCGATAAATTAATAAGATAATAATTTTTCGAAAGTTTTTTATAAACCTATAGTCATGTTATTATTATAAATTAATAATTATTTAAAATTAGATATATAACAATGACTTTAATATTGATTTTTTAAAAAAATTAAATATAGTTGAATTTCATCTCTAACTTTTCATAATTCATTCTAAAGATTTGGGGTTGTATTATCAAATTGGAACAAAAAAATTTATGAATAGTAGTTGTCGTCCTAGAGCTTTCTCTCGTATGATCAGTTTCAAATGATTTGTAATCTAATTAAAGAGTAGGTCTCTTATGAGACGGTCTCATGAATCTTTATCTGTGAAACGGGTCAATCCTATCGATATTCACAATAAAAAGTAATACTCTTAGCATAAAAAATAATATTTTTTCATGGATGACACAAATAAGATATCAATCTCACAAAATACGATCTGTGAGACCGTCTCACACAAATTTTTGCTCTAATTAAATTGTGAATTTGATTTGATCAATCAACATAATGAATATTATAATCAAATTTATGTTTGGTAGATTAAAATATACTCTTTTAAAATAATTAGTTAATACTTTTCTAAATTAATAAAACTTTATGGTTTTAATATTATTAATTTATAAAAAAATTATTGTTGATGGAAACGCATTTGGTCTTGCTTGGGAAGAATTTTTGGAAGGGGTTTTCTATAAAAGTTAAGTTAATATTTTGTTATCAGTCAAATAGGAAGAACTCCGTAGCACAAATATTTTGACTTAAAGATCCCATCTTTTTTTGGGCTTGACTAAAAACAGCGAGCTTCAGAAGCATGAACCCAGCAAATATTTAGTCTCAGATTTAATCAGTGATCACTACATAGACAGGTAGAGTTGTTTTTTTTCTTTATATTAGTCGACATGGGCTTTCTTGAGGTGACGAAATCTGTGGACTGGAAGCAAGAATTCTACCCGCAATATGAAGATTTCGTTGTGCTACCTTTCTTCGCAATCTTCTTTCCTACTGTTCGGTTTCTCCTTGACAGATTTGTTTTCGAGGTATGTTTTTCCCTGAAAAATTCTTGCCCTTTTTATAAATTGGAATTTTTGTTTTGTTTTTGTTTTTGTTTTTAAATTTGCTTTCTTAGTCATAATCTATATCCGATTGTGTTTTTCGCGATGTTTTGTATTATTTGTATGGCGCCTACTTTGACTTTTATGCTTATTCCTGATGGGTTTGTATTGGTTCTTGTTATTGTTATGCTGGAGTAATTCAGCTATTGAAAGTTTTGAAGTTTCCAGGAGGTTGGAATGGCTCTATTTGTTGGTTGTGTTGATCGATTTCAAATCGGATGTTATAATCTTTAGTTAGTTGTCACTATGGGAAACTGAAAGCTTGAATGAAAGAGCGTAGAAGATGACTCTTGATAGTGTAAATTGAATGTCTACATGTTGAAGATGGTGTCTCCCCAGTTGGACTTTAGATCGTAACAATGTTTTATGGCTTTCGACTGTATTCAGGATAAAAGTATAGGAAAATCAGACAAGCCTCAATCATTAAACTGTGGTACATTTCAGAGGCTTCTTGCACGAAGTTGTGTGGAAATATAGTGTTTTTTTTTTTTGGATATGATAAGATGAGTTAATAAAAACAAAGTTTGGCGGCATTGGGAACGTTAGACCATGGTGTCATTTGCTAGAAACCAATTTGCCCCAAATCTCAAGTTCATGTTCATGGGAAGCTAAATGACAATTGTTTTATGTATGCCCCCTCATTTGTAAGCCAAAGACCAGCAACACAAGCCCCCGTATAAATAGTCCAGGCGTAAATATGCATGTTGGTTGTGTGCTGGACAACAAATGATAATGAATAAGCATCTGGCACCAACTTAATGGAACATAACTGTAGGAGTTTTGAACGTGTTGACATCTTGGCTGTAATATCATGTTAGAAGCTACTTCGTTCCAAAAGTTCTAGCATATTGGAGGTGGGTGGATAATTGTTTAATATTTTTTATGTTTTTGATTTTTTAAGATTCCATTTTATAAGTTGAAATTCCTCTTAAAGCTTTTCATACAGTCTGTTTTGGCAGGGATATTTTCATGTAACCAAGGCCCTTTATTTTGCCTTTCATGCATTTTCCAGTGTCATGCTTTAGCATGTTTATGAACTAAATGAAGCTTTTGTTTTACCAAGAATGCTTGAATCGAGATAAAAGGCATTAAAGTTTTAAAACATCTTGGGGATTTTCTCATGATACGTCCTCTATCTCCAATGGATCTTGCCAGGCCAAACTGGTAATTGAAACATCGAGCCTGCTTACAGCTGTGGCTATGTCTAATTATCATTATGTTATTTTCGGTATGCACTTTTTCTTTTCTTGTTAAAATATGCTAGCCTTGTTGCATGGAAAAACGAACTCTCTCTTTTAGTCTTTGTAAGGACTCATGGCATATATATCACCTTGTAGTTATTTTGCACTTGACATAGATGTTGGATGAACTTATTTTAATTGTAATCACTTAGTTAAAAATGATTTGGTTATTCCACAAGTAGAATTCTCTTTCAGGAATTTTTTGTTAAAATTATTGCAGATAATTTTGAGCTTTTGCATCTAAAAAAATAGAGTAATTGATTTCTTCTGCTAATTCTGCTTCACATCACCGGTGATGCCGAGAACCACAAGTTCTGTCTCCAGTATGAATTTGTTTTTTATACAGTAGTTTTTAATTACCCTTGATTTGTTTCTCTTTCTGCAAACTAATATTTGGCCTTCAAAATTTCCCTACTTTATTTGACAGTTTGCACAACTTCGCTTGTATTAATATGCTGCAGAAGATCGGAAGGCGTCTAATATTTGGAAAAGGAATGCAAGACATTGAAAATGAATCACGAGAGCAAAAGAAGAAAATACGCAAATTCAAGGAGTCAGCATGGAAATGTATTTACTTCCTTTCTGCTGAGATTTTTGCTCTAGCCGTGACATATGACGAACCTTGGTTCAAAAATACCAAATATTTTTGGGTTGGGCCTGGAAACCAATCTTGGCCTGACCAAAAGTGCAAGTATGATTTCCTTTCTATTTTATCAAAAATATTGTGGAATCTCTGTTTTGTAGTTCGTTTATTGATTGTTTCTGGTATACAGGTTGAAACTGAAAGGTCTCTATATGTATACTGGTGGATTCTACGTATACTCCATCTTTGCTTTGATATTTTGGGAAACAAGGCGATCTGATTTTGGAGTTTCTATGGGTCATCATGTTGCAACTTTAATTCTCATTATATTTTCTTACACATCAAGGTTTGTTCAAGTTTTCGGCTCGTGTTGTTACTTTTGAAAACTGATCTCGATTTGGAAAACAAGGGCTGAAGAAAAATGAAAAGAGCACCTTAAAAGTAGGAAATCAAATAGCTCTCGTGTAAGCCTGAACACTAAAAGTAGGAAATCAAATAGATCTCGCGTAGGCCTGAACCCTTGTTACTGTACAAAAAATTATAAGATGATAATCATGCAACTTAAGGCTTTTAAAATCATAGGCCCACCCAACACCATGTTTCAACCGTTATGTCATAGAGTTAGCCACGCAGGACAACAGAGTAATTGTTGCTTTTTTCCACCTCGAACAATTGTTGTTTGGTCATAGTCTTTTCAAGCGTTTGATTATAAAGTGCAAGCATAAGTTGAAAATATTTCTGCTGGATGAGAGAAACGGAACTAGTAGCTTCAAACAGGAAAAATTAGATATATCACCAAATTTTCAATTTTATTCTGCATTATTCGAGCATAAGGACGGTACATTGTGAAGATGTGGAATCTAGTACCGCTAAGAGATTTTTGTTTCTTGGTTCAGGTTTGTGCGTGTTGGTTCAATTGTTTTAGCTCTTCACGATGCTAGCGATGTGTTTCTTGAAGTAGGGAAGATGTCTAAATACAGTGGTGCAGAAACATTGGCGAGCTTCTCATTTGTGCTTTTTGTCTTATCTTGGGTCCTACTCCGTCTCATTTACTATCCGTTCTGGGTCCTATGGAGTACGAGGTTCATTCTCATACTCTGTAATAAGCCGTATACTTTTATGAATCATTTTGAAGTAGATATTTAGTTGGATAAAGCTTCGTTTTCCATCAAAATAAGTACATGTGAGACTAATAAGTCACTTGTTCCTGTCATATTCGTCATTCGTGTTCTACTCTTACAACGCAGTTACGAAGTGACTCAGATATGGGACAAGGAGAAACTCAAATTGAAAGGCTCTATCTACTACTATATCTTCAATTTTCTTCTTTTCTCGTTGCTCGTTCTTCATATCTACTGGTGGGTGTTGATGTTACGGATGCTTGTCAAGCAAGTCCTTGCGAGGGGCAAAGTTAGCGATGATGTTCGATCTGGTAAGAGAATAATTTACAGATGTTCCATAAATTTAATCTAGACTCTTGTCTAGCATAAAGAAATTTCCAGTTAGCAACAGAAATGGTTATTCTTGTTTGGGTGTCAAAAAGACGACAACTTCTTGCATCGTGGACCCTCAATGAATAAGGTAACCATGTCCCTTGTTTCTTCTGCAGATTCTGAAGATGAAGATCTGCACGAAGATTGATCGGAAAAGGAAAGTTCTACGGTTCATTCATATGAAAGTTTTTTTTTATTCATAAAACTTTTCGTGTCAATTTTGTGAAACGGGTCTCTTGTCCGATCCATTTCATGAAAAAATATTATTAGTATTGTTTTTGTGTAAGAGTTAATTGAAACACGTAAGTAAGTGCATTTCCTTCAACAGATCTTGTAAAATAAATTGTGTTCAAATTATAATATATACAATCTTCATGTTGTTTCCTTTTTCTACTCGACTACATATATTAAATTAAATAAGTGGATTCGACCCAAAAAAAGGTCAAGAGTGGGTCTTATGTGAGACCGTCTCACGGATCTTAATCTGTGAGACGGGTCAACCCTACCCATATTCACAATAAAAAGTAATACTCTTAGCATAAAAAGTAATATTTTTTCATGGATGACCCAAATAAGATACCCGTCTCACAGATACGACTCATGAGACCGTCTCACACAAGTTTTTGCCAAAGGTCAATATTATGGATTATTAAAAAGTATAATTTATGTTTGATTTTGTTTCCGATTGATATATCTTATATTATAAGTATTATTGTTATTATATCATTAAGGTTAAAAGACTTAAGTAACAAAATTTGGTTTTAATTTTTAAATTACAAAAAATGCCTTCTAAAATTTTAAAATTGTTCTATTTAATTCAATAAAATGTCTTAAAATCATCGTATGAACTTTCTAATTTTTTAAAAGTTATTAAAATATTTATTTATCTTTATCTGGATTTTTGAATTTCTAAATAATGAAATCACTCTTATTCTTCTAAAAACAACTATTATAAGAAATCATAAAATTTGAAAAGAAAAAAAGAAAAAGAAAAAAAGACAATGTTACATATGTGCACGCATGACGCAAACCTAGTTTTAATTTTAAGTATAGGTGATATTATTATATAAATGTTTGTTTTGTTGGCAATATTTATCGTATGTATAAAATTATTATAATTATGAATTTTTGAATAAAAACAGATTGAGTAAAAATATAATATAATAATTATTTTGAGTAATTTGAGAAAATATAAAAATAAAAAAAATGTATTAAAGAAGATTTTATTTTATTTTATTACAAATCACCCGAGGAGGGGATCGAACCCGAGGAAACCGACTATTCCGGCAGGAGGTGAGACCACTGGGCTACAAGTCCGGTCACTAAAGAAGATTTTATTAAAAATTAAAAAAAAATTAAAATATATTTTAAAAATCCACCAAAATGAGACAATCTAGAAAGAAAATCATTAGTGCTATACAGAGTATTATATTTTTATTTAAAATGTTGAAGTAACTTGCAAAGATACATACATGATTTTTGTTTCAAATTGAGCGCCCCAGCCCTCTCCACCGTAGATCCGACCGCTCAACCTGTTTGAACCGCTGCCGGACCGCCAGTTCATTGACAGTCGGATAACTTCTTCGCTATTTTTTCGGTAGCTATTCGCGCTCGTTTTCTATCATCTCTATTCAATTCTAAGTACTTTTGGTTTTTGTCTAAGTGGTGTTGTCTCAACTCTTTGATTCTTTTTTTTTTCTTCTAATTCTTTCTCTCAGTAGTTTTGATAGTTGCATGCTGTGAAATTATTGGAACGTTGCATAATTTTACCTACTGTTTCAGTATATGAGGCCAAATTGTTTTTTAAGAACATTTTTTGAGTAATTTATGATATTTCAGCTCAAAAACGTGATTTTGCATAAAGGAGACCTAATGTGCTTTCGTTTGGGGGGTTTCTCGTTTGCAAATATCACTTGTAAGTGTATTGGTTTAGCTATTCTGCTGACCAAAGTCCAAGCCTTACTTTGTTTGAAGCATTGGTGATTAGCTTCAGCTTTTTGCTAATTCAATAAACATGTTTTGACTTTTTTCTCAAATGTAAAATTATGAAGCGATGTAGGTTATTTTGTTAGATAATGCTATGTTTGATTGTTTTTCTTTCTTATTTGTTTTCCATTTGGGTTGTTTTCCTCCCGGACGTTCCATAAACACTTAATTATGGCCTAGTGATTCAATTTTTGCCGATATTACTATTTTGATAAAGCTTTCCTGGAAATATATCCGTTTTAGATTGCATCTTCTCATCTCAATACAATGTCATAAAAAGTAGTTGCTCCACTGGTGTTGTTTAACATAATTAGGGAAACTTCCTCGCAAATTTTCGGCATCTGGTAATTAGATCAAATACAGATGCTGAATGGAATTGCAAACTTACACATTTCTTGTATCAGTTATCATCTACTCTATGAGTTTGGCGTTATGTCAAATATTATGCAAGCCGTGTATATACATGGATTCAAATATACCAGAATCTCAAACTGCCTGAAAAATGTTTTTGTAATGCTTCCCACCTGATGATAACTCCTTGATACTGTACTTTTGATAATGTTACTCCTTTAGCAACCAATAAGAAGACTTTGCTTAGACCATTTTAGGTTTTTTCATGAATATTTGAAAACTAGATTACATACGTGAACGGTGAAGCACTTCAATTTACTCGAGCAGCAACTTATTATTCTCCTATTTTTAGTTGTACCGTGAATGATTTGATGTTTTACTGCGGCTCTGATTCTGAAAACTTGGTTGTTCCTTTGCTCTTGAGTTAATTTTGGCTTGCGACTGTTTCTGAAATGCTCACACCATAAAACTTGCTTATTTCAAGCTAAATGATATCTCAGGTTGTAGGACTCGATAGAAGAGATGGATGATGTGATAACAGATATCCCACCGCCTTCGAGATTTTTGTTAGAAGATCTCAACAACTTCACACCGCCACCACCTCCATTGCCATCTCCGTTGCTGGTGTTCTCATCTACCGATTCCAAGAGTAGCTATTCTCCTTCACTCCTAATTATCGCCAAATCTTCCCCATCTATTCACTTTTTACACCACCTGTCCTCCAAAACTCTTATCGGGACACTTGTTCTTCCTGAGATCCCCTTTACTGGAAACTCTCTTGAACCCTCACTTAAAGACAAATCATGCAACATATATTCCCTCAATGATGATGATAAGTTGATTATGATCGTCTTGGTTCAGTTTTGTGTTTCCTCAGAGAGGTCTCACACAGTAGCAAAGTTACTCATAGGTGAAAAGATCATACCACAAAGAGTTTTGATTTTAGATTCTATTCAAAGCTGTAACTTCCGAGGTAAGCTTTCATCTGACGAGGCAAGTGCCTTCAAGTTGGAAACATCATTGGAAAGAAAAAATTCTGAGGCTGGAGATTCATCGCTTATAAAAGGATTAGATTACTACCCATCAGGAAGTGTGGTGGATGGCTTGGCCGCTGCTCTGTTGGGTCGATGTCAGTTGAAGAAGATCCCCGGGACTTTGTGCGTTTCATGGCCTGATTTAGGCATTCAGGTGATGTCATTGGTGAAATCTATTCTAGTTAAGAATCTTTTAACTGGCATAACTTGCAGTAGTAGCAAGGATTATGAGGATGAATATGTAAGGTTAAGTCGTCGGAAGGATGTTATCGATTCCGACTTATATACATGATCAACTTGTTCTAGATGCCATCTCCTAAGGCCATACTCAATTACACAATTCCCTCTTTGCTCCCCTTTCTTTCTATGTTTCTCTCTTTCTGCCCTTTTTTTTGGGCTTTATCTTTATGTAATTCCTTAATTTTTGGACCTTAAAAAACTTTTGTTTTTCATAAAAGTTGTTGAAATTTGAATATCTATTTTTTCCACGTGAGCGCTTCTTCCATTACTCGTGAATGTACTTATTTTAAAATGTGATTAAATTGAAACACATTACTTGATATATGCATCGGTAAAATGCTTGGAGATGATAAATTGAAAAAAAAAAGAAGATAATCTAAATATTTTTTTAACTGTTATGTCTGATAATAAATTAAAAGATAAAGATAAGATAACAAAATTATGTTTTAACTCTAATGATTATAAAATTGAGTCATGTCAAACAATCGTGAGATTAAATAATGTTGAATTAAGAATCTTGTTTGGTGGTATGGTATGGTGGCTTTACAATAGTAAATAATAAGCTTGATAGTTGAGTAATTTATACTCAATTAAACAATATAGTAAATATAACTAATAAAGTATCAAAATAAAATTTTTGAAATTTTTTATTCTATTATTACGTCACATATAACTTATTTTAGTAATTTTTTAATTACTCGTGACAGGAAAAATAAAATGAATGAGATAAAGTAAATAAAGTTCAAACAATTTATTTTAAAAAATAAAAAATCACTAGAGAGCATAGACATTTTGTAAAAATATAAAAAGAAATATTTTTATGTATTTTTTTCCTAGAATATGGGTGATGATTTCAGTCTTTGGAGGATGAAAACGAAGGCATTTCTCCTTCACCATGGATTGCAAGATGCAATTAATCAAGAAATTATGCATGTCATGACATATTCAAAGAAGGCTTTGCCTATCGAATAGACGACACACATTGCGATTCTTTTGAGTCTGGGTGATCAAGTATTACGTGAATTAGCAGAAGAAGAAATGACAACGGCTTTGTGGCATAAACTTGAGAATCTATATCTCAAGAAAACTCTTTTCAACAGGTTTTATCTCAAGAAATCATTGTATACGATCTACATGGAGGAAGAAGAGGGTCATTTCAAGAAAGATTTGCCCGAAAAGGAAGAATAAGAATCTAAATCATGAAAAGACCAAAGAAAATGGAGATGCAGTAGTAGTGAGCGACGGGTATAATTTTGTCGATGTTCTTTTGGCTTCTGCATCATATATAAATGGAGGTTGGGTCTTGGATTCGGGGTGCTCTGTCCATATGTGCCCCAAAAGGGATTGGTTTCATGATCAAATTGAAGAAGAAGCCGATGGGGAACAGCAAAACATGCAAAGTCACGGGAATATGCAATATTAAATTGAAGATGGCCAATAGATGTGAAAGAGTGATTACTTCAGTGATATATATTCTGGATTTGAAGCGAAAGCTATTATCTGTAGGAACTATCGATGCAAATGGATTTAATGTGAAGATTGAGGGTGTAGTAATGAAAATCTTAAAGGGATCATTGACAATAGAGAAAGGTGTTAAGAAAAATGGATTGTACATCCTTGAGGGAAAGACAATTTTTGGTTGTGCAAACTCTACAATAGGACAGATGGACAATGCTCGAAAATGGCACCAAAGGCTTGGCCATGTGAGTGAAAATGGGCAAGAGGAACTCCCAAAGCAAGATCTACTATGTGATGATAAAAGCAATGGATTTGAACTATGTGAAAATTGTGTCAAGGGTGACGAAGTATAGAATTTAGAAGCAACAAGTCCAAGGTGTTTTGTAGGGGTGTCATCTTTGAATAAACAAAGATGAGCTGACACATAGAGAATTAAAAGCATGAATGCTCATGTGTTTCATAAGTCTAACTCGCAAGTTGAGGTGAGCAATCTGCAGATAACGACTCTCAGGAAGTTAGAGGTCAAGACCAACCGTATGAGGCAAATTATGAGGATCAAACTCAAGCAGATCATAGTCCTAGATCATACAAACTTGATAGAGACTGGGAAATGAGGATTATAAAAGCTCCAAATAGGTTTGGACAAGATGGTATGATCTATTATACATTGACTGTAGCAGAACAGGTGGAGCTACAAAAACCATGTTCCTTCAAGGAGGTTGTATATAGAAAGGACATGAGCAAATGGATAAATGCAATCAGTGAGGAACTTGACTCTCTCATAAATAACCAAACATGGGTGTTAGTTGACAGACCAAAGAGCCAACACATTGTTAGGCTGCACTTTGTGAGAGATGTAATCTCCAAGGGGGAAGTGTTGGTCCAAAAGATTCCTACCAAAGATATCTCAACAGATATGATGACAACTTGGTCAAGTCTATGGAATGGAAGTAATCCGAAAGAAAGTGGATGAAGGCCAACTATTAGAGACAAGGTGGAGATTGTTGGTAAGGTGTCTCGAAAGTTGACCTATCATGTTGATTGCAGCAAGTGACTGGATTTTCTGGTTAATAACCATAATCGAGAGATGATAAAATGAGTTAACTACAGTGTAATCAAATGAAATGATAGAGGAAGGCTTGTTGGAATGAAAAGTGGACAGTTACTAATTGGAAAAGGGAGTGATCAATTGCTTTGATAACATGTATATATGTGGAATAGTTCAGAGAAGAGGAGAGGTATTCAAATACAATCAACACTATAAGAATTCACTATAGAAAGAAGAGAGATAAGGATACAAGGGAAACAAGAGAGAAATTGTGAGTTCAAAGGACTGATTCTTGATTGTAATTTCTTGTTGTTACAGATCTTGTATTGTAAACTTTTGGTATAGTGAATGATCAATACAGTGGTTGGTTTTCCTCCCATAGACGTAGGCTGGTTTATAGCCGAACCATGTAAATATCTTGTGTATTGAATGATTTGTTTTCTTGTGTATTCTTGTTCCTGCATATTCTTCATTCTGAACTTGTCCAAAATAGTGGATCTTGATAGCTAAAATTTTGAGTTTTAAATAATAATATTGTATAGGTTTTTTTTTTTTTTTTTGACTTTTCTTTTATGTATTGAATTGATTATGTATCTTGATATTAAATTTTTAATAATAATCTTTAAAATAAAAAATTATGATTTGTATTTAGTTTAGCTCACCCGAACGTAAATTCCTGATTCCACCCCTAGTTATCACCAAACCTCAAGCTAGATCGATGAAGGCTACCATAGTTGAAGAATTTACAAGTTCGTGCACTTACACGGCAGAAAAATTGATCATATGTTGCCCCCGTGAAACCCAACATGGTGGCTCATTTGTTGGGTTTGTTGCATTCACCACCCCTCCATTTAATAGATTTGTCACTTTTTTTCTTACATGTTATATAATTTTTAGTCCGGATGTCCCTTTTTTTTTTTAACAAATTTATATGTAAATTTTGTATAATTTTAGATTAATTTGGTATTAGTTCAGGTAGATCAATTAAAATTATTAAAAGATTTTAGAATTTAAATTTTAACCCAGATAAAACCATATTCTGAATTCGCCATTAATATGAATACTAGTTTAGACTTTCATATGAATACTAGTTTAGATTTTTTGGAATGGATTCCACTTTTTTTTTTAGGAATTATATATGTAATTGTAGATAAATTTCCTAGTTAATGCAAATTATCAAGTCAAAAAAATTAAAGCAAAATAATATTCCACCCATTATAATGTTATGAATAAGTCTCTCGTGAGACGGTCTCACGAATCTTTATCTGTGAGACGGGTCAATCATATCGATATTCGCAATAAAAAATAATACTCTTAGCATAAAAAATAATATTTTTTCATGGATGACCCAAATAAGATATTCGACCTACGAAATTGATTTGTAAGATCGTCTCATGGTAGTTTTTGTGGAATGTTATTTATTGATCATAAAATCGAAAAAAAAAATCAAATTAACTGCAAAATCACCCGAATCTCACGCTACCTGTACAAGCTATTGTAGAGTTTCCAAAACCTCCCCGTGTTTTCACTTGCACTGCTCGGAATTAGTCCAATTTCATCGAACTTTTTTTGAAGGGTAAATTATATTGCTGTTTGTACTCCTGATTTCGTTATTTCATTTGTTGATGTTCTTGTTTGCCGAAAGATTCAAACTTTTTCTTTCTTTCAAAATTTTGTCCTCCTTTAAAAATGTAGTGTGATTCATCGAGTGTTATTGAAATAGGGTGGTATTTTCGTATTTATTTGCTGGGTTAGTGAGGAAGTTGAGAAATTGGATTGTATTAGTGGCGACCTTTAAGTGTTGATCGTGTCGCTCAATTCATCAGGCATTAAGAAATCCTTTGAGTTTTGATTGAGATAATTCGAAATCTTTTTGTTGTTCTTGTTTGCTTCAAGATCCCCCCCCCCCCTTTTTTCCCGCTTTTTTCCAGTTTCTGGGATTGGTCTCCGTTTTATATTTATTTGGGTGACTTACTCTGATTGAAATGGGGATGTTTTCCATGCCTGCAAAAGGTTGGGAAGGAAGTTGAGAACTTTTGAGAAATTTAATTTTACGAATCACATCATTGAGTTTTTGTTATATCTTTATTTATCTACCTGGAAAAGATATGCATTAGGAAATCTGTTGAATTTTTATTGGAAACTGGATCATGTTCTGTTTTCTTGAGCGCAAAGGTATAGTCTTTTCATGAGTAAAAGACTATTTTTTTTATATGTTTTCCAGCATTTCTTGTTATGTAATTAGGAATTCAGAGTAATCTTTCATAGGTTATGCTTTGTTTCTTCTTTTTTCATCGGTATGCGGAACACTTGCATGAATTTTTTGTCATGGTTTTGTGTTTTTCCCCACCCAAAATATAGAATTGCTGAATAGGAATCATTTAGCTTTTAGATGCTTGCCCAACTTTAAAGATTTGATTATGTTTCTGAATAGGGATAATTTAGCTGAAGCGTTCAAATGGAAAATGATTTTGATCAAGATCAGATAGGTGAACTGCCTCAAAGCATCATTGAAATCATCCTCGCGAAGCTTCCGATAAGAGATGCTGTAAGAACGAGCATATTGTCGAGAAGATGGAGGTTTAGATGGGCCTCGCTGACGCATCTTGTGTTCGATGACAATTGTGTAATCTATGACGATGATAGATCGGTTGTCGAAAACAATCTTTTGAACTTCATCACCAAGCTTTTGTTCCTACATAATGGGCCGATTCATAAGTTTGCTATAACTACATCATACTTGCAGGGCGCTCCTGATGTTGATCAATGGCTTCTTTTCATTTCACGGAAAGAAGTCAGAGAATTGGTTCTTGAATTAGGAGAAGGTGAGTGGTTTAGGGCACCATCTTGTCTTTTTTCTTGTAAGAAGCTGACTCGTTTGGAGCTTGTTCGATGTGAACTGGAAATCCCACCAAACTTCAGAGGATTTTTGTGTTTGAAATACCTCAATCTTCAGCAAGTCTTAATTCCCCCTTCCGATATTGAATATCTCATTTCAAGTTGCCCCCTTCTCGAGAGCATGACATTGTCTTACTTTGATAGCTTAGAGCTCACCGTCCATGCCCCAAAACTTAAATACTTGATTTTAGAAGGCGAATTCAAGGATATTTGTCTTGCTAACACTCCAAATTTGGTTGCTATATCTGTTGGTATGTATATGACTGATGACATTGCTGAGCACTTCGAACATAGTTCTAGTTGTAACTTCAATAAGTTTCTTGGTGGTGTTCCCAAGCTTCAGAGGCTCATTGGGCATATATACTTCACAAAAGTAAGATATTACCTATCTGACTTACCTAGTATAGTATAAATTTGTAAGATATTTACCATTTCATATACCCCATTGTTTCATGATTTTCTGTAAATTGCTTCGTAAAATTGAACTCATGTCTCTTTTGTGGTCAGTATTTAAGTATTGGTAATCGTCGAGGATGGAATTCGTTTACCTATCACCACTTAAAATTTATTGAGTTATATCAAGTTAGCTTTGATGACGAGAAAGAGGTGTGTGTTGTACTTCAACTAATTGAGAACTCCCCCAATTTGCTAGAGCTGCAAATATCCGTGAGTAACTTCAACTTGCTAGATTTTATTTTCTCCTTCGGTGGATAAAGTGGTTAAATATTTTCATCTTTCTTTCTTCTTTTCTGTAGGGTTCCTCAACTTCATCAGCTGCGACCAGAAATATTGATTTGGATTTTTGGGATAGAAAATTATCTTCTAATTTCATGTTTCATCGGTTGAAAACTGTGAAGATGGCTGATGTTTTTGGTGTGCCAAGTGAACTGAATTTTATCAAGTATTTACTTGAGCATTCACCTGTTCTTGAGTTAATGAGTGTAACACCGAGCCTATATGTGCGTGATAGAAGGTTGAGTATGTCAATAGATATGTTGAGCTTTCGTCGGGCTTCCCCACAAGCAACAGTCATTTTTAACCCTGATCATCAAGCATGAGATGTGATACTGTTTAACATGAAACTTCATTTGTCTAGATCTTTTATGCATAACTTTTGTTGATGTTTTATGAAAATGTTCAAACTTGATAATGAATATTTCTATATGATCTCATATTTCTGCTGCTTTGTTATCTTCTTGAATAAGGTTTGTACAAAATCTGTGTACGAATTTATACCTTCATAATTGAAAGAGGGGCTAAAGCTATTATTCGACTGATTTTTCTATTGGCATGTTGCTCTCTGAACTTCTACATTTCCTTTTGTTTTGACTGAAAAATCGTGGGATGGTTGGATAGAACCATTGATTTAAATTTTGAGTGTTTGGTATGATTTTTTTTACTTGAAAAATGTCATTTAAGAATTTTATTTCACGATTAAAAATAATAATATTTGATATTAAACATATACATATTTTAAATATCTTGTTTATTAAAAATATTTATGTAAATATTCATATATTGTTTATGAATATATAGAAGAAAAAATTATTTTTAGTAATCTGTTGAAAATTTATATTTTTATTGTAGCCAGTACCTAAGCCAATTATTGTTACAAATCCATCCCTGATAGAGCTGATTAGGCCTGCGCGTGTGCTTTTTCAGTCAGTCTGACCGCCATTTTTATTTAGACCGCAGCTAGGCTTGAAATATGTTATTGTTTCTTTATTGACATTGCGGTTTAGTTTTTGGAATAACTCTGGCCATATATTTTTAAAGACGTATTTTTTTGTAAAATTGTCTAGAAAGATTGTCATCTCTTTTTAATATTTCTGAGTTGTAGAACCATTGATTTAGTTGAATAAAAGGTACATTTGAATTCATGATTATTATTAGTTATGTTGAAAGTTTGGGTTCTCACATGCGTGAATGAGAAAAGTACTAAAATGTATGATCTTCTGAGAAGTTCTCGTGTGTCAAGCTACTGACGGTGCTTCACTTGATCTGGTTAGCTAGATGGACCGTAAAAGATTGATGTCAGATCTTAACGATGATATTATCTCTACTGGAAACATGACCGGTGTTAAAAAAATGATAAGACTGATCTCTAAAATATATGATACAACATCGAAAAATAGACACACATCTCCCCGGAGTTATGAGCATAACAGTCCGACACATTAACACACAATTAAATGCACTCTGCATTGTCAAGAATATAAGAAAATAAAATCGAGCATTGATTAACAACTATAGTTTTAACCTAGTGATAAGTACTTGACTCTAACCATAGTACTACTAGTAATATTAATAATAATTTTAATATAATAATAATTAATGTAATTGTACTAACAATTATCTCTTAGTATTCATTAAGTGTGAGCATAATGATAGCAAAACATTTGGTATCAGTATCACGTTCTATTTTTTTTCCTTTTCCTTTTGTTTTTTTTTAATTCATTATTTCAAATTTGTAGTTTAGTACTTAACTAATTTTTACAATAATGGTATGACCCTCATTAAATATAATAAATTCAAATTATAATATGTAAAAATTTCAATTACAATATGATTCGTCATTATTTTTTTCTATTATAATACTACTCGCATTTGAATATCAGTCAAATTAATTAAAAAATTATTGTAAAAGTATGTACTACGTACCAAGAATCACCCGTATATATGGTTCCAATCGAAGTTTACCCTAATTTTCAACTGCTCTGCTTCCACTTGGTTTAATCATGTTCGTCAAACTATATGTCATGTCGAAGCTGGCATCAGGAAATCTGTTGAATTTCTATTTGGAAAGTGGATCGTGCTCTCTTTTCTTACCCACAAAGTTTAAATGTTTTCATAGGGGAAAATTTCACTTCATGTAGTTGGGAATTCGGAGTTATGTTTCAAAAATATATTTCAATTTCACTAATTGAATCATCCTCTAGAATAATCATTTGGGAAATTAGTGACATATTCTAGAATCATCTTAGAAAAATATATTTTTATAATTAATAACACATATAGTGTAATAGTTTAGAGAGTCTAGAATAGTTTAGATAATTCTAGATAGACGATGATAACCATTAGATTGAATGTGTTGACATAATCTTAATCATTGGTTAATGAGGTGTAATTAGTATAAATAAGGATTGTATCTCTCATTTTGTATCAAACCAAAATCAAGAAAAAAAATAAGTAATAAAAATGCATGTTTCCTAGTTACCTCTTCACAAAAATTCTCTTCTTAATTATTTTTTTTTTCATTTCCTAAAGTTTTCAAAATCTTCTCATTCCAAAACCTAGAACCAACATCTTATCCAAAAGGTGGAGGTTCATTTGGAGATTATTGAATGATCTAGTGTTTGATGGTTGACGTGAAACCCACAACAACATATTAGTTGTCGAGAACCATCTTGTGAATTATGTCACCTATTTTTTGTTTCTTCCAAGAACATACAGACATATGACTGTACAATGAGAAGTTGTTAAAATATTTGATAGGTATTACTTAGATTAACTGAATATATGTTTTTCCCAGAGTTCATAACTTAAAATTTCTAAAATTAAGTGTGATTGACTTGGAGTAATTCTGAGATAAGGATGACACCCTGAGAATTTTCTCAACTTGCATGTCAATGAGAAAATAAACACATTGGAAAGACTCGTGTTGGTACAGACAACCATCAAATCGGGACGTACATCTTGAACTAGGAGAAGATGAGTGGTGTAAGGAACCATCTTCTTATTTTTTTTCTTATGAAGAGGTGAGTCGCTTGGAGTTTGTCCGATGTCAACTGAAAATCCCACCCGAATTCAAAAGATTTTGTGGTTGAAGTACAAGACCTTCAATAAAGTCATATCTCCCAACTTTGATGTGGAATGCCTTATCACGAGTAGTCCAGTATTCAAAATTTTGGAGTGTCATTTTTTTTTAAAGTTGGTGGATATGCAGATGCATTTTATTTTATCAAATTCTACAAGTAATGTAGATTTTGATTTCTGATGCAGAATTACCCTATCATTTTGGTGTTCTATTTGAAAAATGTGGAGATAAATGACATTTTCTAAAATTAGGTATGCTTGACTTGAAGCAATTATGTGAGGGATGAAACCTTGAGAAGTTTCTCAAAGTGCACGTCAATTAAGAAACAAACACCTTGGAAAGACTCGTGACAACCGTCAAATCGGGATATACATCTTGAACTAGGAGAAGATGAGTGGTGTAGGGAACCATCTTCTTATTTTTTTTCTTATGAGAAGCTGAGACGCTTAGAGTTTGTCCGATGTCAACTGAAAACCTCACCCGAATTCAAAAGATTTTGTGGTTGAAGTACATCGACCTTCAATAAAGTCATATCTCTCATCTTTGACGTGGAATGCCTCATCATAAGTAGTCCAGTTTTCAAAATTTTGGAGTGTCATATTTTTAAACTTGGTGGATATGGAGATACACGTTATTTTTATCAGATTCTACAAGTAATGTAGATTTTGATTTCTTGGACGGAGAACTACCCTTTCATTTGTGTGTTCTATTTGAAAATTGTGGAGATAAATAACATTGTGGGTATCTCATGCGAAATCGATTTCATAAAATATCTACTCGAACGCTCACCAACCTTTGAAGCAATGACTATAAGAGTGAGCACATATGTGTCCAAGCGAAAGGACGAAAATTACAGAAAAGATGATGAGCTATCATGAGGCTTCTGCTCAAATAACTATTATTCTTGATTTTCAAACATGAGATGCATCATTTTACGTGTTTTTTGGAACATTTACATTTCCCATTAGTCTCTCTTGACTGAAAAATTTGAGTGAAAGTTGTACATGATGGGCGAAAGATTTCCAAACTCGGGATTGTCGGCTATTTTGTAGAGGTATCACTACAACAAAAATGGCTTTTCGCAGCGCGCAAATTCGTTTTCCGCAGCGCACATTGCACGATGCAAAGTTCAAAGCTGTTGAAAGTTTAAGATTATCCGCGGCGTACACGTGCGCGCTGTTAATCTTATTATCCGCGGCGTGCACATGCACGCCGTTAATACTATTATCCGCAGCGTGCAATGTACGCCGTTAATAATTATTGAAAAATCTAATTTTAGCGACGGTTTTAAAATTTCCGTCGCTACTAGCGACGGTTATAAACCGTCGCTATATTTATATACGACAGTTTTTAAACGGTCGCTAAGTTTAGCGACGGTTTTAAAACTGTCGATACATTTAGCGACGGAATTTCATAATCCGTCGCTAAAAATTTACTTTTATAATTTAATAAAATTTTTAAAAAAACTTACAATCTAATAACAATACTCGTGATTGTTAATAATATTTACAAAGTAAGTAAAAATCGAAACAAAAAAGTACAATAAATCGAAACTAAAATCTTAAAATCGTGAGAAAAATTCTGAGTGTTGTGAAGAAATGGGAAGGGAATGCGAATATTTATAGACTATTAGCGACGTTTGTATTTAAACCGTCGCGTTTGTATTTAAACCGTCGCTACTAGCGACGGTTTATATAAAACCGTCGCCGATGTAAAACCTTGCGACGTGTATAAGACAACCGTCGCTAAATATAGCGACGATTAATGCTTAATTGTCGCTAAATTTCGCGACGGTTATTTTAAACCCGTCGCAAGGTTTTGCATCGGCGACGGTGTATTTCAAACCGTCGCCAATAGCGACGGTTTAGAAATAACCGTCGCTAAATTTAAATCGGCGACGGTTAAATAAACCGTCGCTAAATGATGGCGCACCCATTCCCCACGCCGTGCACGCCGTTAAAAAAAATTTATTTTTTTTAAAAAAAATGATTTACTATTAACAGCGCACATAAACATGCACGCCGTTAATAATATTATTAACAGCGTGCCTTTATTGTGCGCTGCGAAAAGTGCATAAGTTATTAACAGCTCACATATAACTGCACGCTGCGGATATTACTATCCGCAGCGTGCCTTTAATGCACGCTGTTAATACTGTCAAGTGCAATAATATTAACAGCGCACATATGGATGCACGCCGTTAAAAGTAATATTCGCAGCGTGCTTTTAATGCACGCTGTTGATGACGTGCTGCGGAAAATCATTTTTCTTGTAGTGTATGCACCAAAAGACTTCAATTTATTTTGGTTATCTGTGAAAAAAGTGTATGTCAAAAGACTACAATTTGTGATATGATTTGCAGACATCAGTTTGGGTGAATATTTGGTCAGTACAGTTACCGACTGGATCGAATTTTAAATAACTGAACCGAATTTGTGTAAATTGAACAAAATCGAGTCGATATAAAATTGATTAATTCAGTCAGCAACAGAATAACCGATTTAAAAAAATAAAAACTAAAAACAAAACAAAACGAGAAAATATTTTGATATTATAAATATTATTTAGTCATATATAAAAAATAATAATGTTTTTTAAAATATAGATTGATTCGGTTAACTCAATTTTACGTAAAAAACTGAAATCGAATCGATTTAATCGATATTTTTTAAAACTAAAATCGATTTTTCGAATTAGCCAAACCGAATTTATGAAATAACTTGAGTCGGTCGGTTAGTTTAGTTTAATTGAATTAATGCTCATCCCCAAGCGTCGATGCGTGGAGGAGAGAATGGATTGGGCCAATTTATTTATCAAATGGGCCATAACTTTTTTGCTTTTGTTTTTTTTTTTCTTTGCTTTTTTTTGTTCATGATTTATATTAAAGTTTATTAAAAACTTTTTTTCAATATTTTTAGCTCAAAATTATAGTATTGGAGAAAATTTGTTAGTTTTACTTAATTAAGTTTTCATTTAAAAAAACATTAATTTATTTCCATATATAAAAAGTTTCATTTATAGAACGTAACTTTAATAATTCAAGACGTATATGATAGAGTTGCATGTATTATGTATTTTGGAAGACATTGTATATTGATTTATAACTTTTTAAGATTAGAAATTTATATTTTATTATCATTATTACTATTAATGTAAACTATATATTTTATCAAAGTTTCATTAATTTTTTAATTTTTTTAAAATCCACACTACGACCGTTTCGTAAAATGACATTGTAACTAGAACTTTAATCTACGCGACGGTTTCAACAAACCATAAAGTTGGTGACAACTCTAAAAATGTTCACTCAAATAATACCTGAAAATTTAGAACCGAAAAATGTATGTATAGTGTCATTTTCTGATAACTTATCATATACAATCAGGGATTCAGGGCTACATTGCAATCACCTATATAATACACATTATTTCAAAGAATTCTGGCCATTATCTGTAAACATGCTGTGTCCATATTATTTTGCAACTGTATTGTCACCTTGGACCTGAGAGTTCCATGGCTTGGACAAGCAATGAAGAGTCGTCAGTAAGATCAGAATATCTTTCAGAGGAGGAGAATTCGTTGGCTCTGCATCTTGTTGTCTCGGCTTTTTGAGAAGCTTCCCATTTTTCTGCAAGCCCATCTCCCTCCAGCATCCGTACCACTTCAGACATTTTCGGTCTGTGGCTTGGAAGGTATTGTGTGCATAATAATGCTACATGCACCGTTTCTTCTAGCTCTATTCGATCATAGTTGTTTTTAAGGTCTTTATCTACTAGCATGTCAAGTTTCTTTTCTTGATGAATTTTCTTCACCTGCTCAGAATCATTGCATGTCATTAGGGATATTTAGTTGTAGAAGGCTTAGTGGCAAGAGATGTGTCTATGAACAAATACTGAAGCAAAATATAAGAGGGAAAATTTGCACTTTTACTAGATGAAATGTACATTAAAGGTTGTTTACTGCATGAAAAATATAATTGCTTTTCTGTGCTTACCCAATCAAGCATGGCTCCTTTCTGATTAGCTGCTTTGCCAAATTCCAGAGCCCTTTGACCAGTTATCAGCTCCAGCAGCAGAATCCCAAACCCAAAAACATCCGTCTTTTCTGAAGATTGACCTGTGGATAGATACTCGGGAGCTATGTGCCCTACTGTCCCACGAACTGCTGTTGTAACATGTGAATCTCGATGATCAAGAAGCTTTGCCAATCCAAAATCACCGACCACTGCCTCACAGTAATCATCAAGCAGGATATTTGCTGCCTTCACATCTCTGTGAATTATCTTCGGATCACATTGCTCATGCAGGTATAACAAACCTCTAGCTGCTCCTAATGCTATTCTTTTCCTAGTACTCCAATCCAAAGATGGTTTGGCTACAATATTAATCGGAAAAATGATTATATAAGTACATTATATATCATCCTGATAATGATTTTAGTGTAGGATTTGACTAATCTTTACCTTTGAGACGTGAAGCAACGCTTCCATTGGACATGAACGGATAAACCAGAAGTCTTTCGGTTGAAGTGATGCAGAATCCGTAAAGTCGAAGGAGGTTTCTATGAACTGCTAGACTGATCATTTCGATCTCAGTCTGGAATTGAATCTCCCCACCGACGTTATTCGCATCTTTGAGCCTTTTTACTGCTACAAGCGTTCCATCGTGAAGATAACCTTTGTATACGTTTCCGAAACCACCTTTTCCAATGATGTTCTTACTGCAAAAATTATGAGTGGCAATCTGAAGTTCTCTGAACTGAAATCTTCTCAAGTTTCCTAGGCAAAGTTCTTCGCGGTGTTGTTCTGAAATACAAAGAAACAGAGTATGTTTAGGATAACAAATTGGGTACGTAGCTGCTAGAAGTTTTGATTTGTGAATGGTCATGCAGTATTCACCATTAACGTCAAAAAATATCTGCTTGTTGTGCTTATGTCTCCACCATAGCAGGAATCCAAATCCAAGAATCAGTAAGCAGATGCATCCGAGGCTCGTCCCAAATGCTAAGGCTAGTCTGTGTCTATTTGGCCTTCCCGCTGGCTGAGGATCTTTAAGATTAAACATAACATGTGACATTTGTTTCACAGGATTTAACATGGACATGCAGAAAAATCTTTAATGGACCAGAGTCAAATAAAATCAAAGGCTTCGTTACTATTATTTGTGGCACATCAACATCTAAGATTTAGTACAACTCTTGACATGCATTTAGAATAAAATTTGATAAACTATAATTGGCAAATAAATATGTCTGTTGAACGTATCAGAACATGTGATGAGTAGCCAGTAGGTTGTCGAAGGCGATTGCCCCTTCGAAAAAGCATATCTTTTTTGACCAAAATACCAAAAGAATTGCACCTGAATGAATTTGAAACAATACCAAATTGTTTTCTTGCATTTAGAGGTGCAAATGAGAAGATATACAAGTGAATAAGTTGTTAAATTTATAGGTAGCTCGGGATTCTTACTTCGTGAATTATTTTTCGAGAAAGACGGAGACATTGGTATAGTTCCATTGCATTCCGGCTCTTTGCCTGTTGCACATATCATCGGATTTCCTAAAACACTGTCAATACCCAAATCAAAACATGTAAATGGGCTACCATAATTTTATTTATGATGATTTGGAAACTTCTATTGTCCAGGAAAAAAAAAAGAATTATATGAAGGTTGTCTGCGCTCGTAGCAGCATCTGAAAAAAGATGTAGGGACACTGAGGAAGTGATACGGAAGTACACCAAATTTTGAGAAACTTACTTGAGTGTTTTAGCAAGAAGTGTTGGCACTGGACCACTCAAATTATTTAAAGACAAGTCCCTGAATTATGAATTGAAACAGTGTAGATTATCAGATAAAGAATCTTGGGGTAATAAAAACTGATCATGATAAAAAAGAGCTAGAAAATTTACAAAAATGTCAGCTGTGTCAAGTTCCCCAAAGCTAAAGGAATAGCTCCACTGAGATTATTATTGTTCAATCTCCTGTTTTCAAAAGAATAAACCGAGATAAATTAGGCCGATGCCCCTAAAATTTAAGCATAAATATATCTTAGAAAAACGGCTATATTGAGTTGTCTCACTATTCCGAGTGAACTTCAGGGGTGTTGATTTGATGATGTACTCAACATTATAACAGTAAACGATTTCGAAGATGGTACATATTTTTCATCTTACAAGGATTTTTTTAAGTCCTTACAGGTATTGAAGTTTTTTCAGTTGAGATAATGAAGACGGAATTTCTCCTGTGAGCAAGTTATCCGAAAGATCGAGTTCTTGAAGTTTTGGTAGCCTTCCTAGTTCAAGGGGGATTGGCCCTGATATATTATTATCCTGCAACAATCTGCAAAAGCAAGTTAAATAAAACCAGCACTTACTATAAACTAGAACCAATCTTCTGAGTTGTATTCGATACAGAGGATTTGAATGAATTCGAGATATACCAGTTTTGGGGTACTTACACTTTGGTAAGGTGTGTCAAATTTCCAATACTACGCGAAATGGTGCCGGATAAATTTTGGCTTGGGATTGATCTGATAAATTAATATTCCAGATGTTTCAGACAAAAGACATGATTTCGTGGAAAGTGATGTGACTAAATTCGATCGGGCTTACAAGGAAATTACTAGACTTTCATGTGAACATCCAACTATAGTCCAGCCACAAGGATCAACAGCATTCTCATCAAAGTTTAGGACTCCATGAGGATCAATCAATGATTTCTTGATGTCCATCAAAGCTTGCACTGTAAAATGTTTTCAAAGGGAAACATTTTTTTCAATATACTGTCAAGTTCTTCAATAACATTTCAATTATTTCTTGAAGAATAACATAAGTTTTTTACCCCTCACGTACTTGAACATAAGAAACTAACTATCATAGTGCCAAACTAATCAGTAGGCAACATGGATGAAATTTGCATGAGTTTCAAATTCAATGGGACGCCTTCTCAGTCAAAAAGAAGAATTTACACTACTTTACCTTCGAAATTCACGCCATTCGGAGTAAGCAAAGCAGTGGCACAAGCCCAGAAACTGAGTAAAACCACACTCAACAAAGCATCCTTCCCTCTTATTACCTCCATCGAATCAGATGTTCAAGAAATCAGCAAACTAAATGGTTTTAGCCAACTGTAATAAGCTAGTGAAAGTTGGTTTCTCTTGTTTCAACTAATCTTCTTCTAAAACTGGAAACTCATGCATATCACATGAAAACAGTACATTTTCTGATGCATTTAGCCATACAAGAAGTACTGCACAGGCTAAAGTAAAAAAAATACACAAGTTTTTGTAGTAAAAGTGAGGGGTAACATGTTGCCACTTGTCTACCAAAGCAGAAGAAAAGAATATTTTTAAATCAAGATTTTAAAATTTGCCCAATCTTGATATATTCAAAAGGTGATGGGGAAAAAAGGAAAAATTCCTTCAATCATGCTTGTGTTTAGAGATTTGTGTCACTGGCTTCTTTTATCCTTTTGATTTTTCATATCATAGAATTTTAAAATGGAATGGGATCTATTTGCTAACTGTGAAGCACTATGAACTTACATACATACATACATACATATATAGATACATGCATACATACATATATATATATACATACATATATATATACATACATATATATATANGTTCATTACACACAAAATAAGAAAAGATATGAATAATTTGTCGACATGCTTATTGGGATTTGCTTTGGATTTTCCCAAGTTTCATTAGATATGTCGGTATCTATACATTCTGTGTGTTTTCACCTGCAACAAATTTGAGTAATTAAAGTATTAATAATAATAAACATTTAATTATAAATAAAAAAATTAATTAAATACAAGTCGTACGAGTATTATTTTTGCAAAAAAAATTATATGTATTTTTCTAACATATCAAATCATCTCTGTTTTGGAATAGTAAATGTTTATTTGGCCTTACTTTTTAACCGAACAATGATTTAATGGTGTTAACATAACTTTTGATAGAGCAAATCTTTTGTGAGAAAGTCTCACGAATCTTTGTCTGTGAAACGGGTCAATCTTACCGATATTCACAATAAAAAGTAATACTCTTAGCATAAAAAGTAATAATTTTTAATTGATGACCCAAATAAGAGATCCGTCTCACAAAATACGACCTGTGAGACTGTCTCACACAAATTTTTGTCTTTTAGAAAAATGATTTTATTTACTATAGAATATTTATTTTCCAAAGAAAGAAATTAATAGATCTCTTTCCTTAGTAAAATCTCATAAAAATTTAATAATTCAAAAATATGGAGGACGAATCTAGGGAGCCCACATAGTGGATTTATTGAAATGTGTCCAAGACAATCCATCCATTGTATTTTTATAAAAATAAAATAAAATTTTAATTTTCGAATTTGAATTGCACATAAGCTGAAAATAACTTATTTTTAAGTTCTGAATCAGATCAAAAAAAAAAATTTTGTTTTATATATATGTATATAAATTTAATTTTAATATATATAATTAACAAGTTATTGAGGACAATTAGCTGAAGGGAATTTAAACTCGAGATGATAAAAGACAATACTATAAATTGATTGTGTTAATTAATTTTACATTAAAGTTTTATTCCACGCGCAACATAATCTTGTACACTAGAATATTTATATTGTTTACTGTTAACTGATATCAGCAATTTAGGTTATGTTGGATCGGATCGGATCGAATGATTTGGATTTGAAAAAATATTTAAAAAAATGATTTGAAATTATTTCATGTTCATGAGATAAATTTGAAATCTATCATAATGACTCAAAATACAACTATTTGATATTTGAAATTCTTTCATATTGAGATAGATTTTAAAAAATAATTAGTAAAAAATTTAAAATTTATTATCAAATGAATTTACTCTGATAAATTAATAAATTTGAAATTTTAACTTAAAAATCATCGGGGAAGACAATAAAAACATTTAACCAAATAATAATGTGTGTGAGTGGAGATCATCATTCGTTGACCTGTGTCAAACGTTCGTTTGGGATCATTGCAATCATACCTTCCAAGCAAATAATAGATAATTCATCTTCAATTATGCAGTACCATATGCGATTGCAACAGACAATTTTAAGTTAGGAGTAGATGTAGTGTGAGACGGTCTCATAAATTTTTATCTATAAGACGTATTAATCCTGCCGATATTAACAATAAAAAAGTAATATTCTTAGCATAAAAAGTAATATTTTTTCATTGATGACCCAAATAAGAAATTCGTCTCACAAAATACGACTCGTGAGACCGTCTCACACTAGTTTTTGTCTTACATTAAATAAGTAGACATATTTTGTATTCATTATATAACATATTATAATATAACATATATAAATATATTATATTTTTTCTAATGGGATCTTTATATCTAAGTTTGTATTTAGAATATCGACATATTTAGATTTGAAAAGATATTTGAATGAATGATTTTTGTATGAAGAAAGATTTGAAATCTATTATAATAACTAAACAATAACTGCTTTCAGTATTTCAAATTCATTAATCCAAATACAACATAAAAATAGAGCTGTTAAAATTACCATTTGGGTGAATGGTGAAGATAAAGTCGATGCACTAGATGTGTAGTTTTTCTTATTATATAATTCGACAATTTTTAAAACATCGAGTGTTTAATATTTAATTTTGTCGAAGAATCATACCATAGAACACCATTAATCGGGGACGACTTTTTAAAGAATCAATCGTATACAATTTGAAATGCCCTTTAATATATATTATATTCGAAAATTAAATATTATATATTATCTTTATATTTTAAAGATGACACTACGCACACTTTTCTGCATCAAAAACATTCTCTTCTCTAAATTCTAATGGATGACACCATCAAGTACCAAAAATTCCATCCCCTGTGTAACGCCACTATGAAGACGATATACAAAATATTTGTTACAGAAATTCGTTGTGCGGTTGTGTTTATTCGATCTGAGTCCTTGGGTTCAAGGCATGACACGATAAGTTTCTGTCTCGATTTATCCTTAATTATATAAACGGAATAAAGTCCTGCAAAATAATAACTCGGGAGGACAGATATGAAGCTCTGATTAATCTTCATGCGATACTTAAAAATCTGAATATTTTTGGAGAAAATTTTCAAGATTTTAAGAAAATTTATCGTGAAATTTGATGTTTTTCACTTGGGAAAAAGGCAGATGTTGGAATTGTTTTTATCGCATTAAAACTGGTTCGGATTCCTATTTTTGTAGGCCCGTCGCTTTAGCAGAAGAACCGAACCATACAGAAGAAGGTGCTTTCTTTTCTGTCAATTTCTTATTGCCTTTTGCTTCCACCAAAAGCCCTTTAATTCCCCCGCATTAGATTAACTAGGGAAGTTAATTTAATGGAGTTAAAGATTGTAGATTATTTATTAATTGATTAATAAATTTACAAACTGTGGGTGATATTCTTACCCATGTTTCACTTTGTTTACAAATAATAGGGAAGAAAATATAATTTTACTCGATGTTATAATACATATATGCGAACACGGACATCAAAATCTCGATTTTGATCACCGTGATGTGGGTGAATACATATTTCCTTCTCTTTTCATGATTATGATATGGTGAAAGTTGTTCAATATATTGATTGAATGAAAACCGATGATTCCTTCCGGACACAAAGAGAGTCCTTCCTATAAGCGCTGTGTTTAGATACTTTCACGTTCGAAAACATTAAACTCAAAGAGCAACCCATACGCAAGGATTCTTTATTTGAAGTGTCTGTTGTCAAGTAAAAAAATCCTAGATCTGTCACTAACCATCGCTATTCTTATTTTTTTACGGCTTGAAGTAAAAAAGAATTACAAATTTATCTCGAGCATTGGGATCCCAAGGTTTTTTAACGAATATATATATATATATATGTGAAAGTATATTTTTTTATGGCAAAAACTTGTGTGAGACGGTCTCATTGATCGTATTTTGTGAGACGGATCTCTTATTTGGGTCATCCATGAAAAAATATTATTTTTTATGCTAAGAAGATTACTTTTTATTGTGAATATCGATAGGGTTGACTCGTCTCACAGATAAAGATTTGAGAGACCGTCTCACAAGATATCTACTCTTTTTTTAATTACTTTAATAACTAAAACTAAAATTAAATTCTTAACATCAATCAAAAGGTAGTCAAAAAAATGGAGGTGGGACAATGAAAGCTAATCTTAATGAAGATTTGTTGTTGGTGAGTGGTGCCCAAATGAGTAGGAAATAATTGTTTCTTTATGCTACATGGTTTGAATTTGAATGAAAAGAAATTGTACCTACAAATATTAAGCATACTATAATTTATATTTGGATTTAAGTTTTGTCCATAAGAAAAACACACATTAAAGAGCAACTAAAATCCAATGAATTTGAGAATCCTTTAACCACTATGTATTATAATTAGTCCACAGCTATTGATCAATAAGTAGCACTTGATATTTTCTCTTAGTTTTAAATAACTAGCTGTCCAATGTAGTTGCACAAAATGTTACAATTTTTTTCATGCATGTCTCTTTTGAGTTGGGGAGTCTCGGGCCGATATCTTGTTCCAAAATTTAGAATCTTGATGTCAGATTGATTATAAGTTATGATAGTTAAATGTAAAGTAATTTATTTTTAATTAGTTACTTGTAAAAAATATATGTGTATGAAGACATCCTTATGTAAATATCTATCAAATTGGAACCATATATATTCCATATGGTCCTTGTCAATGTTAATTAGTCATACATTTTATATAATCATAATTTTCACAACTTAATTTTTAGTCCAAATATATCATTGTTGGTACTAAAAAATGTTATGATTAGGTGTTTAGCACTGGGTCAAAAGTTATATATGTTAGCCAATGTGCAATTTTATTTTCTTATAATTGTGACAGCGGAGAGTGCACCTACTATGGTGCTAATGGGTCGGGCTGTTAGGGCATGAGTTCAGGGAGGTACATATCAATATGCTAGTGGTATCTCATATCTCTTTGAAATCAGTCTTACATTTTCTCTACCGCAGACCATGTCTCCAGTAGAGACAATATTACCCGTTAATATTTGACATCACTATTTTACGGTCTACCTAGATAACCAGATCAAGAGGCGTAATATCAGCAGTTTGATTCACGAGAACTTCCCGGGAGGTCACTCATTTCAGTACTACTTTCACTCATACACGCTTAACCCAACATTTCTCCTCCCCAAGAAGTATAGAAATATGATTATTGGGAGACTTAAACTCATAACCTGATTCTGATACCAAATGTTAGGATTAAGCACTTACAGCTAGGCTAAAAGTTATAGATGTTAGCCAAATCGCAACTTTATTTTTTTTATATTTGTGACATCGAAGCATGCATCTACTTGAGTGCTAATGAGTCGAATTGCTAGGCTCGTGAGTTCTGAGATGTGTGTGTCTGTCTGCTAGTAACATTAGCAACTTGACGTACGATAATTTTTTAGGAGGTCATCTATATCAATACTACTTTCATTCGTGTATGCTTAACCAAAATAAAAAATAAAAAACTTGAATTATAAACAATTTTAAATTATTCACGAATTTTTAGTTATTTTAATAAATAAAGATGCATTACAGTTGGCATCATTCTAGATGCATGTATTAGTATTACCATGGGTTTGCGTGGAGATTGAAAGAATTGTAAATTTTAATTTTTACATCTTAAATGAGACATAAAGAATTTATTCCCAAATTTTCTTTTGAAGAATTACCCTTTAAAGCTTTGGATTCCTTCATTTCCTACCCTTCTTTTCGACCCTTTTTGTGGTGCATAAGTAATATTCCATCCCAAAGAATTCATAATGCCACAAACAACGTATGTTAGATACTTTACTATATTTGACAATTCATCATCTATAATATTATTTCAATATTTATCTATATACTAATCATATTAAGTCGTGTTATAAAATTCTACCTACTATGAACATCCTACCAGTATATTAAATTATATATTTTAATGGATGTAACACTAGAAATATAGATGAATCGAGCCAGTTCGTGAGTTTTTTGAGTCAACAGTTAACACCTAGTATTATTGAAGATTTATACAACAAAGAAAGTGATAAATCGAATAACCTTGCAAATTTCACGATAAGATAAATCAATATTCGCTACGTATGCCGATCTCCTAGAAAAAGGGCTAGTCGGCCAGAGGAGGTTATGGCTTTGTTTTTATTTATTTTTGTTTTTTTAAAAAGTTTTTCTTGTCTTTTAATTTAAATTAAAAATACAAAAAAATGAAAATTAATTTTTTGTATAGACCATAAACCGAAGTCCAACAAGAAATGTGATTTGTTGGATTATCCTAATACATCAAATTTCATCTTCATTTGCGATCTAAAACGAGAAATTTTCAAGCGAATGATTTTGCATCCGAAAAAGAGGAAGATCACAATAATGATATTAAATTAATTTAAACAATGATTTAATATTTTAAAATAAAAATAATTTTATTTTTTTATTAGTCGTATTCTCTCCACCTATATCAAACAATTATTTAATATCCAAAAAATAAATAAATAATAATTTGAAGATATTAATATATAATATTACAAAAATTAATTTTAAAAAACCGTCTAGGCAACCGCCTAAGCGTCTAGGCTCTTGGCCATAGGTAATCATACGTCTCCCTTTTTTAGAACACTGGTTACGATATTAAACAAAATTAAACATGACATGAGATTTAATCAGATGAAATTTTTTTACTATTATAAAATATTATGAAATTAAATGTATATTAGATTTAAATATGTGAAATGACAATTTTGAAAATAAGAAAAAAGTTACACCAAAAGTGATTACTATTTAATCTTCTTGTTTTTATCAATAGTATAGATAAATATAGATGGGTGCATTCATTTGGATTAAGTGATTTGGAATCATGATTTAAAATCCATGATTTGATATACATTATAGTTTCTTGGCTACCAACATCTAATCAATGAGGGTTTCAAATCAATCTTCTATCAATTCGAATGTAACTATAATTATGATTTGAATTATCTCGTTTCACAGAAAAAAAAATTCATGAGAATGTATTACAAGAGACATACTTATAATAAAATCGAATATTTTATCTTCTTCTTTATGAAAAAATGGACATTTAATTCTTAATTTTTTGTGCATTTTTTAATTATTAGATTAGAAATGAGAAAAAGAATCGAAAACTTATTATAAGATACAAAAATGACGCATTATTGAAAAATAACGTCATGCTTAATATGGTTGAATGAAATAAAATAGTAATGAAATGAATTTTAAAATATAATGAAAATAAAAATGAAATGTTATTCAATTAATATAATTAACATAAGAAAGAATGGAATGAAATACAATTATTTTTAATAATTAAATCATATTATTCAATTCATATAATTAACATAAGAAAGAATGGAATGAGATTGAGAATGTACATTCCATTTCTACTTCATTTCATCCTATCAAACATGGTCTACGGGTGAGAAGGAATGAGTTGTGAATAGAATGAACATTGTCATCTCATTCTATATATTCATACTTGGTAAGATATTAGAATGAAAATGTACATTCTAATGAGAATGACTATTCTCATATTCGTAGGAATGATCAGTCCATCCATTTTGAACGAGAATGATCATTTTTACTCTCAATTCTTGTCTAGATTACAAAATAGAAGGAGATTATGGAAGAAGACAGACTAGGACCGAGCATCTATCGGAGAGTGATAATAAAATAGATACATTGTAATTGATGTCCCCACGCAGTGGATCAAAAAAAAAATAATTGAAATGAAATATAACTATCGTTTCATTTCAATCTTCATTCCATTCTAGGATTGAATACATTCATGTCTTATTACATTCATTCATGTTAAGAAATTTTACCAAAAATTGGATGGGTTTTTAGAATTGGGTTGGGAAATTAGGTATAGAAGGCCCAACTAAGCTGGAAAGCCCAAATGTTCTCAAAATGAAATGTAAACGAGGCCCGTCTTAAAACGTAATTGGATAATAGAGACTGATTTGTTTTTTTATTTTATTATTTTAAATTGTTGTATGATACTTCATTAATTTTTATAATTTTATTATAATTTCAAATTACAATATAATTTTTTTTTAATTTGTTTAATTATGATATGATATCTATTTGAATTTAAATTAAATTAAAAAGTATACAGGTATGCAATAGTATGCCAATGCGCGCCTATAATAATGCGGTTTTAATACCATTAATTATTTGATTATTATATATATTTTAATAATGATGCGGTTTTAATACCATTAATTATTTGATTATTATATTATCACATACAAGTGGCCATATGGGGCACCAAACACGAGAGTCGATTCTAGGCTCTAGCAATGGGCAAGAATCAAATATCAGAGGAGACTGAGAAAAAAAATTCATATAATTAATCCATTAGTTTAACATAAAAACTAATGTGAGATATTATTACAAGTTAATTTTTTGACGAATATTTTATTTGGGTCAATCGTGAAAAAATATTATTTTTTATGTCAAAAATGTTAATTTTTATTGTGAATATGAGCATGATTGACAAGTTTCACGAATAAAGATCCGTGATATCGTTTCACAAAAACTTTCGTTTAGTTTAAACTATTGGATTTCTCATAAATTACAAGAAATTTTGATTTTGTGGTCTAATTTAACCCAAATTCTAGTTTGCAAGAAGATCATTTTCTTGGCAATATGCCAGCTTTAATTATAGAACGAAATTGTTGGCTTATATGTCAATACTCTTGAATTAAATTTAGGGTACATAAAAGAGGTTTGAAAAGAAAATTTCGACAAATTTTAATGCTAACTTCCAAAAATATCGTTCTTTCTTATAAGTTAGAATCGGATTTTTCTGATGTGATTAATTTTTAATATTTGGTTCTAAGGCGCATGATTTACACAATCTAATAATACGGAGATATACAAAAATATTCAAGATAGTGCACAAATAGACTCTCTCATAACAATTTTATATATTGATATGTGTTAGTTGTCTCACATCGATTGGATAAAATCTTCGAGAGTTACATATATGGACTTGGACAATCCTCCTCGTTTGAGATAGCTATTAGGGTTGAGTTAAGTCAAAGTCTCAATCTTAACATGATAACAGAGTTCATGTTCCACCGTTGTGTATTAGACTGCCCATATTTGTGCCATTTGTAAACTTCACGTTCCAGATATTCATTCACGTGTGTGAAGGGTGTGTTAGTTATCCTACGTTTGTTGAATAAAATCTATGTGAGTAATATCTCTCTTGAGCTAGTTTTTAGAATTAAGTTAAATCAAGTCTCAATCTTAACAGTGTGCAATGCCAAATAATTTAATTATCAATTGATTGCGAAAATTAAAAAATCAACACATCAAAAAGTTTTGTGTGAAGCATAAATCCAAAGTATCGACCACAAGTCAAAAGTATTAAATAATATCTGGTTAATTGACCATTTTCATAAATGATACGTATATTTTACAAATTTTTTAAACCTATCCCACAAACAAAAAAGCTTGCAACAAAATTGTTGTCGACATACAATATAGAATCTTTACGCCAAACTTTATTTTTATCTGACCAAGTGATAATTATTTTTATTTAATCTTTTAATTGTATATAACGTGTCTAATTTTTTTTTTCAACCCTTAAAACTTGTAATTGTTAAGATTAGAAAAAAATTCAATAAATTTTAAAATGAAACATATTTTATTTTTATTAAATAGAGAAAACTCAAGCACAAAACTTATCGTAATATGAAGTTTATAAGTTTATTTACTATTTATTTTAGCATATAATGTGGGTTTTTGTTATGAAATTTACATCATTGAACATAACTAACTGGACAAAAACTTGTGTGAGACGGTCTCACGGGTCGTATTTGTAAGACGGGTCTCTTATTTGGGTTATCCATGAAAAAGTATTACTTTTTATGCTAAAAGTATTACTTTTTATTGTGAATATGGATAGGGTTGACCCGTCTCACAAATTAAAATCCGTGAGACGGTCTCACATGAGACCCACTCAACTAACTGACACAAATTATGATAAAAATCGATTTCGATTTCAATTATATGTTTTGGCAATTCATAACTAAAATATGCACCATCTTTGGTTTCTAAAATATATCAATTTTTTAAAATATACTTTTTCACGATATCCTATTTCTAATCGTTAAATGATAAAACTCACATTTCAATCAAAAAAAAAGGGTGACAAGCAAGAAAATTTACACTCGATACATAAAATATTTCTGTAAAAAATTCGATATGCAAAAAAATTATATGAATATTTGTCTTGTGAGACAGTTTCATATATCTTTATTCATGAAACGAGTTAATCATTCTCATATTTATAGTAAAAATTTTTTATGAATATCTCGAATAGAATATATATCTCATAGAATTGATCTATGAGAGTATTTGTGAAACTATATTGGACATGTAAAAAATCAGTAGTAATAATAATTACACAAAATAAAATCTATATATATTGATTTTTAAAAAATCATCATGGACATTCCAATCATTTTGTTTAATAAATAAATATGAAAATAATTAGAAGTTTATTTTAACACAAAAATATTAATGAAACTGTGTCAATTTTTCGATATTTAAATTTTATTTTCTTTTTTTTTTATGAGTTGATATGAACATATTTTCTTCAAAAATATAAGAAACTAAACGTGGCGCAATTAAGAAAGTCCTTTGTGTTTAAATGGAAAATTTATGATAGTATTATTATATTTGATTTAAAAGCATTTCCTTTTCATTTTCCAAAGCTCTCTCGATCTCCCTGCGCGATACATCACTGGTGAGATTCCGTTCTCCTCCCACTTTTGGATCGATCTCTGTACACGGATGTGAAATTCCTTTTTACGAATCTGTGTGTATTTTCCGAGATTCTTCGTTCGATCTGTGACTGTCTTCGAATTTCCTACTCGTCTGCTTGAAATTCATTTTTCGATTTGCGTGTTTCGAAGTTATATTTTTGGTGCAGGTAACATTGGCTGGAGATTTGTGTGATTATTATTTGTTGAAGGCGTGGTTTTGGAGTGATTAGGATGGGATACATAGGAGCACACGGAGTTGCAGCTCTGCATAGATACAAATACAGTGGGGTGGATCACTCGTACTTGGCCAAATATGTTTTGCAGCCCTTCTGGACTCGATGTGTTACTTTCTTTCCTCTTTGGATGCCGTATGTTTCTTTGTTCTTTCTTTCTTTCTTTTTTACTTGGGTTTGTTTTTTCAAATTTGCTGCTGTTTTTTGTGTTCCTGAAGTCCTATTGATGTTTTTGCGCGCATGTTTTGTTTGACTCGTGTTTATGCAATATGTCTTGAGTTGGTTGTGCTGCTAAGTTATACTTTCGAGAGTGGAAAAAAATTACGAACTTGTTATGATGCTTAAAGGGTGAAAAGTTACTTGATTTTGCGTGGAAAGTTCTCAAATTATGAAGGGAAGGGCATGTAAAATCGTAAGATCAAATATGATATCTTTTATCTTTTGTCTGGTGAGGTATCTCTCTAAGATTGCTAACTGTTATAAAATTGACGATTTTAGCAATCGATAAATTTCAGAGTGTGGAAAATTCTGTATAATCAAGTGTCTAGTAGATCCCCTGTTTTCTCTCTATCAAGATAGATATCTTCTTTGAATCTGGTGGACGTTGTGTTGGATGATCTCGTGTTGAAACTATTCTGCTGTATGAAGTGTGTATTATATCCGGACAAACTCTCATCCACATCAGTTTGCCTGGGATGGCTGAAGGTACTCAGTCACTGGATATGAGTATGGATATACCTTATGAATCCTGTTACTGTGTTTATGGTGAGCGTCTGATAATTAATTATCAATGTTGCTCATCCCATCTGGCTATTGGTGATATGCTGAGAGTTGCGGGTTCTGCCAAGAGTCACCTCAGGATTGAGGCCCAAAGACGCCACAAAAAGGGAGAACTTGTTTATGATTATATGGTTGTCGGAATCGTGTATGACACATTAGAAACCTTTGTTTTAGACTGTTTCTATTCTTGATGGATTTTCTAAGACAGTTGTACAAGCACAAAAGCTTGATGATATCCTCAATTGGAATCTTACAATCAATGCTATCTTAAAGTAGAGGACTACTGATAATTGGATCCGCCCTTCTAGTGGCAGTAGTAACAGACAAATCTGTTCCTCCTAAAGTTCGTGGCTATGATGTGAATGGAAAGATCATAATTCCATCTACGATTATATATATTACGGAGGATGTTTCAAGTCGAGGTTTAAAACTTTTGATAAGTACTCCGCGGCGGCTTTTGACTACCATAGCTAGAAATATATGGTTGCAAACCTAATGAGCAAGAAAACTCATCAAGGGTTGGTCATAGAGGTTAAGGCTATCCCTTAGTCAAAGCTGCCCGCTTTTTACTCTCTAAAAAACAAACATTTGAGTGATGTCTAGCTTTAGTTGATTTTATGCTGATTTGCCTTACTCATGGGAGGCCTATGAACTCTTTGTTCCACTCAGGTGAGTGGTATCACCTACAAAGTAATTTTTGGAATATGCAATCTATTTGAAAAATAAACTTGTCAATTTCTTTAGAAGAATTTTTTTTATATATTTTGTTGTGAATCGGAAAAGAAGTCATTAAGTATTCAAAGTGGTGTCTTAGTGTAACCAACCCTTGTCCCTTGGGGTACTGCCAAGTCTAACTTCATCATTTGCACATTCGTTGAAAAGGCCGACAAAAGAAAGAGGTTTAATTTCTAAGCATGATGTGACATTTATATTAGATTATTAGGACATTAATTGTTTGGGAATTTTTAGAAACTCGATGGAGTGTTCAGTCTTTCTTGTTTGAGGGCTTTATTTGGTGGTCTCAGTCTGTGAAATGATGCAATTTGGAAAGGAATCTTCTGTGCAGGGAATTTATGTATTTGTTAACCAAACGCACCAAAAGTTTGCTAGTGTTGCATCTGAGTATCAATTTCTGAAATATTTCCTTCACCAATATTTTCTGCAGATCTTTTTTTATCTTGCTACCGTAGTTGATTCTTTTGAGTGCTAAGCTATATACTGTTCTAGGTATTTAGCTATATACAGTTCCTCGGAGTTGGATATAAGATATTTAGGAGGATATTATTGACCATTACCCAATATTTAATGACACATACTGTTTCTTAGAGCAGCGCTTGTGGAGTAGTGTATCCATTAGTCTTATGAATTCATATGTATTCTGATAATAATGATTTTTTTAATGCCTTATACGGTGACTAATAATTTTTTCTTTTGTGCCTGGGCTGGACACTTTCAGACCTAATATGGTAAATGTTCTGTAAACTCAATCTTGTCTTTGCGTAGAATTAATTGTGGTTATGACATTTTTTCTCATTTGTGATTGGTTTAAAATTAAATATTTTTTTCATCAGATCACACTTACTGGATTCATATTTTTGATGACATCTGCAATGCTTGGATATGTGAGTGAGATTTCTCTTTCCATCTCTCTCTCCCTCTTTCCCTCCTTGAATCAGTAAGTGATTTTCCATAGAAAAAACTCACCTTTAATTTGTATAATTTTTGGTTTTCTTTTATCTAAATGAATATGAAATTTATCACACGTGCAGAACATCTTGAGCAGAGTTAAATTTCTTATAAATAGTTTCTGTGATAATGTTTGACAGTTTTTCCTATCTGTACATACTCTATGCGTAGGTGTAGTTGAAATGGAAAAGAAAAAGAATGTGATGCTTTTTAGAAGTTGGTTTGATGAGGATGGCTGGTTGTATGGATTTGTATTTGCAGTATTAAGACTATGTTAGTGCATAGCAGTGGCTATAAACTTTGTGTTTAGTTAGATTATAGAGCTTTGAAAGGGCACATGTTCTGCCCGTCATTCTCTTCAGTGCCTCCTTTGGAGATTTCCTGTAATTCTTCAATCAAGTAGTTCCTAATATCTTGTTCCTTCAGGCGTTTGTTCACCATTAATACATAACTTTGTTTGTTCATTTGTTAATAATTTTCTTGGAGTGTTACTTCATCCTATGTCCTCATTCTAAAAGTCTCTGCTGCAGTTATATTCACCTCAACTGGATTCACCTCCGCCAAGATGGGTTCATTTTGCCCACGGTTTGCTGCTCTTCTTATATCAAGTATGCTTGTGTTTCAACTAGCAGTGTTCAGAATATGTTTGGAGTCATGGTGTCTTCTATTTTTGAAACATCTTGGAGTCTGACCCTATCTGAACTTAATAATGTACACAACATGGGGGTTTGTTTCATTTTTGCGTGCAGTTATTAACTTGTATGATGTTGTTTTCTTCTTTGTTTTGTATTTTTGTTTTTTTTGGGTGTGGGTGTCTGGGGGAATCTGGTTTGCATTACATACACTATTCGCTTAGTGGGATTTATGTGTTGGTCCAAATAATGAAAGGGGTTAACTTTAACATGTCATAACACTTGAAATGATGAGGTGGTGATTTGTTAAAATTTTCAAGTTTGTGATACTGATACCTATTACTACAATTTCAGTTTTGTCAAGTCTTCTTTTCATCTCCCAAATTTTGTAGTTCTTTTCAGTTATCTCTTCATTCCAAATTTCTTCTCATATTATTCTTTAATTTTTGAAAAAATATGCTAGACTTTTGACGCTGTTGATGGGAAGCAAGCAAGAAGAACAAATTCTTCTAGTCCATTGGGGGAACTTTTTGATCATGGTGACTCTTTCATTCTGTTCATTGTTGAACTCTTGTTGTCTCCGTGGCATTTCTAAGTTTTTATTCACTTATTGGGTGCTATAATATTTTTAACTAATTTCTATACTTTACCATATCCCAGGATGTGATGCTCTTGCGTGTGCGGTATGTCTTTGAATTTTGAGTTGCTCTTTTCTCTAGATGTTGCTGTAGTGATTCTTGAAATTTAAATATAAACTTTTTCCAGTTTGAATCCTTGGCATTTGCAAGCACTGCTATGTGTGGACGGAATGCTTTCTGGTTCTGGTTTATATCAGCTGTCCCTTTTTACTTTGCTACATGGGAACAGTAAGTAAATTGGCTTATTCATGTTTCTGGTTCTTTACAGGAGTTGAAAGCATTATTATTACTCTCTGTTGTGTATGTGTTTGAGAATTATGCCCTTCTATGGACCTAAGTTTTGCATATTTACTGCGCAAATTTGATTTTAATAATCTCCCTCTCCCTCCCTCTCCCTCTCCCTCTCCCTCTCCCTCTCCCTCATTTCCTCTTGAAAAGGTTGTTGCAGTCCAAATGGGAAAATATCTTTTTTCCTGAACTCTGTTTTTTAGGAGTTAATTTTAGCTTTGTAGGTATTTGGTGGAATACATTTGTATTTATCTTACTGTTTACAATTTCCATATTGCAATTACTTGCTCTTTCACTAACTTATTAGTTTTACTTTTTTTGTGCAGTTTTTTCACAAATACACTCATTCTTCCGGTTGTAAATGGACCTACTGAAGGTCTTATGTTGATATATATGGTCCATTTCTTCACAGCTATAGTAGGTATTGCTTCTAGCACTTTACTTCTCTATTAAGAGCCTTTATTTTTGCTTTTTTGTATATGTTTGCTTACATAAATCTTCAGTGAGACAATGAGGTTTGAATTTCACTTGTTATCTTTTCAGGTGCTGAGTGGTGGGCTCAACAGCTAGGAAAATCTATGCCCTTTTTGAGTTGGGTTCCATTTATTAATGGTGAGTCTTGTAAAATCGAGGACGACGGAACAATTTTAGTGTTGATTTTGTTAACACAACTACTGAGATTGAAGTGATTTCCATGTTATTGTAGCATTGCATCAGGTTCTATATTTTTGTTTTATCCTACTGCGATACTAGTCCTTTTTGCTTTGTGCCCCTTCTATTTATTATTTCTTTATTATGTTATTGATTGGATTTTTATGATTTATTTATTTTTTCTCTTTCAGAAATCACAATGTACAAAGTTGTTCTGTTCTTCATGATAATGTTTGCTGTTATACCAACAATTGCATTCAAGTGAGTACAATTAATTTGGAGTTTCTTTTGGAAGAAGTTATTTACCAATTCTTGGTATTATCACAAGTTCACCATAAACAATTTTTAGGTTTTCTGCTTCACCCCATGGAACTGTTAGTCGGTCTAAACCTTAGTTTTCTGTACAATTTATCATCATGCAAGCTATCAGGAAATCGAGAAGTGAAATTAGAATTGATTAAATTTACTATATGTTTATTAGAGGTCATATGTTTGTGTCCAGAGTAAGGTCCAGCTTTAAAATGAATTTTGGTAGTTTACTCGTTACTGATTTCATATCGTATTCACATCAAATTTAATTTGAAGTTTGTTGATTCTCTAGCAGCTGCACCCTTGTTGATACTTAAACTCATTGAGCTTCAATATGCTTTTAATTTTAAAGTTGTTCTGTGCAGTGTGTACAATGTTCATCAGGTTGTCCAGGGAAGAAAAGGAAATATGTTGCTAGCTTTGGCAATGGTTTGTATGTTTGACATGTATAATATCTGACTTTTAATTTTATTCTTTTTTTGAATCTGTTTTCTTGTATTTTCCCAGCTTTATCCTTTTGGTCTGCTGTTAGGTGGAGTTCTTGTGTGGTATGTGTCGATCTTTATCATTCACTGTGTTTTTAGTTTGTTGTTATGTTCTATTATTGATTATGACCCCGCAGGGACTATATATCTCCTATTGATTTAATGAGAAGCTATCCACATCTAGTTGTCGTGGGTACTGGGCTTGCGTTCGGGTTTCTTGTGGTAAGATGTTATCGTTGTTGATGCATTTTTGGAAACCACATGATTTTATTACTTGTGTTTTGGCTTTGGAAAATATGTCATAAAACTGGTTGAAATTAGTGTTTTTAAGTTTGCTTTGGGATCGAGTAGTGGGTTTAAAATTTATTCCAATAATTGGGTATTTGAAATATCTTGTTTGGCTCGAAACATTTTGAAGTCCATGGATTTGAGAGTTACCTAAAAAATTAAATGAATTTGTATTGAGGGTTTGAAATCCAAATCCACCGAATCTTTCCACCCAAATGCAGTCGAAGTGACTCCATTGTTATATGTGCTTGATCTGATCACATGTTATCGATTTCCTGTCTAAGTCATCATACTGGGTCGTGAAATTCTCAAATAATGCTTGCAGCCTTGTGCTTTAAGAAGCTTCTGCTGCTGATTACTGAACATTGTTTTGCAGGGAAGGATGATACTTGCTCACCTATGCGACGAACCCAAGGGCTTGAAAACACACATGTGCATGGTACAAACTCATTTTAGTTACGTTGATGTTTTGCACCGAGTTTTAATCATGAGATGAAGCATTAGCTAAGTATTATGAAACTCAATCTCACTCTTGTGACCCTTGAGCCCGCACAAGAGGGACTTTAAACTATTGACCTGGTAACAAAATACTTTACCTCCATCCTTGTTTTATGAAATTTATTAAAAGTTGCTAGAAGAATTAATTGTAATAGTCTAATAAAACTATTCACACCCCATCGCACCAACATATGATTGGGTATTACAACTGCAATCTGCACATCTGATACCATACTGTTCAGCCTAGTGACATTCTGCACAATGTTTTCCGCTAGCATCTATTTCTTATTCACGTTAACCCATATTGCTAGAGTAGTATGTTGCATTTTTAAGAAACTGCTCGCACCTTTCCCATATTTTTATGGGAAATGGGTTATGATCTATTTTTATTCTTTCTTGAGTAGTACATTGCAGTTTTAGGAAACGGCTCCCTCCTTTTCCACATTTTACGGGAAATGGAGTATTATATCAATCATCGGTCTTCATTTATTGGACCTTTACCAAAAGTTGTAGCTGGTGGTAAAACTGTAATTCAAATCTTTTAAACCACACAGCAGCTCGAGCACCCGTTTCTGTTGCTGGTTAATTAGGCTGATTGAATTTTTATGGCGATGTTTGCATAAGTTACATATTAGTGCAATTTTCTTACCTGCACCAGCTCTTCATATGTTGTTATTTTTGTGATTAACGTTTTTTTATTGATAACAACCATTCATTCCACATTACAATCATTCATCTTTTTTTAAGTAAACGGACGCCAGTCTGTTTTGTCAGAGCCATATTTCTCTGTGAGCCTCACTTAATTGTTTATCTCTGCAGTCTTTGTTTTATCTGCCATTGGCCATTGCAAATGCTCTCACTGCGAGGCTAAATGATGGGTGAGTGGTGATTTTGTTCAGCCAACGACATGTTATTTTTATTTTATTTTTCATCTGTCGTGTCTCTTTTTTCTGAAATGGATTATATGCTTTAATAACATTTGCACTGATGAAATCTTTATATCATAGCAGAGTTCCTTTGGTTGACGAATTGTGGGTTCTTCTTGGCTATTGCACATACACAGGTTTAATATTTTTTGCATATATGAGTTTTCATGCTGTTCACAATCTTCCAATAGAATTCAAGAGATTACTGAATCAATTGTTGACACCATTTCCTTCACCTTTCATATGGAGCCACACCCATCATGCACAAGCCCTTAAATTTTCTTTGCTTTGTGCAGGGGCTCTCTATCTGCACTTTGCCACTTCAGTCATTAATGAAATAACAACAGCCTTGGGAATTTATTGTTTCAGGTAAAGTCTACCATTTTTGTCCAGGAGTTCTTCAACCTGGACGTGTGAGAGTTTTATTAATTCTTCTTATCAAAAAAAAGAGTTTTATTAATTCTTTCTATGTCTGAACGTAGCTGTTAACTACATGTTTCTTGTAACTAACAAGCTACCAATACTTAATTTCTCGTTCTGTTTGTGAACTCCTTACGCTTGACTTAGATGAGATCTGTAGTAGATATTTTACTTCTCCAGATTAATTCTCATAAGTTCCTCTAATGTTGAAGATTTCAACATATTATTTTGCATCATCACGTCATATTTGCCAAAAGAACTGAATGCCCTTATGTATATTCACACATTCCAGGATAACAAGGAAAGAAGCTTGAGCTTTGAAATCAACCGCCTCTCCCCAGCATGCACTTCTGTACCTCCAGGTAATCAAGATTTGGTTCCCTCGTTGTAATTCTTGGGTCTAACCCTGAATTATTTGTGTTGTTTCTGGCAAACACCATCATGCTGCTTTCTCGCGATACTCTTAAACTTGATTTTTATGTGGCCTTTCTTTTTTACAGATATAGCAAATTCATCTTCTCACGGTTTCCTAGCTCACCAGCTCCAATTTTTGGCTATGAATAGGTTTATATATTCTTATTTTAAAGTTTGTACGGTCCATTCCTCCAAATTTGATACAGGGGAGATGTCTTTTTTTATGAAGCAATGTACTGCATTGATGTATTGTAATTTGGTTTATAAGTTGACTGATGATTACAGTGTGTTTTATTCTTAATTTTTAATCTTGAAAAAAACTTCAATAAACAAATTCGATACCTGGGTATTTATGATAACTTGTCCGTGTATTTTTAATTTTTTGCCTCATACTATAAGACAAATTTGTCTTTTTCTTTATTTAATTTATTATAAATTTCATAATTTTTATTTTTTATTTCTCTATTCCATAATTATATTTAATTTTAATTTTTTATTATTGCAGAAAATAATTGAAAATCATTTTACCTTTTTGAATAAGAAAAACTTCAAATGTATTCATCTAAAACAAACACAAAACCAATGTTTTTATAATCGAACACGTGATCGAACCAATATATCTTACAAAAATAATTCAAACGATCGGACCATTCAACCAGATGGTCGGATCGAAAATTTGTTATATTATATAAAATAATAATATAAAATAGTCGTCATCATCATCAGATAGTATTTGTGGACTCAAATTACGCATAATTTTTGTTAATTAAGTATCATAATTTTACTTCACGAATGTCATCATCAATGCCACTTAATATTAACTTCAAACTATATTTTGACATCCTCAAATAATTAGATGTGAGTTTTTAGGAGGTAAAATCAAATATTTGTAGACTCGAATTAGATATTCTTGTACCAATTTAGGTATAACATTTTAACTTCACAAATGACACTATCAAAAGTCACTCAATATTACTTGAAACTATATTTTTTGGCGTCCCAAAATAATCAAAATTGAGCTCAAGTATATGTGATATTGAATTATGCATCCCAAAATAATCAAAATTGAGCTCAAGTATATGTGATATTGAATTATGCATCCCAAAATAATCAAAATTGAGCTCAAGTATATGTGATATTGAATTAGGTACTTTTTGTACCTATTTAACTATCACATTTTTAATTCACAAATATCATCATTTGACATCCTCAAATGATCGAATTTGATCATTTAAAGGGTAAAATCAAATATTTGTAGACTCGAATAATGTCTTATTTAAATTAATTTAGGTATCACATTTTTACTTAATGAATGTCATCATCAGTGCCACTCAATATTAAGTTCAAACTATATTTTGACATTCTCAAATAACTGGATATGAATATTTATGGAGTGTAATCAAGTATTTATTGACCCAAATTATATTGTCTTTGTACCAATTTAGGTATTACATTTTAACTTCACAAATAACACCATCAAAAGTCACTTAATGTTAATTGAAACTCAAGTATTTTCTTACAAATTTGAAGTATTCAAATAGCCAAATCAAATATCTGTAACCCCAAAATAAGTATGTTTATCGGTCAAAATAAGTACCTTTTCTTATTCTATGATAAGTGAGAAACTATGTTTTTTCAAAAATTAGATGACATGACTAAGTCATCTTAAGACATTTTCAATGAAAAGACCAACAATGACTGAATTTACGGTGATCGCTCAACAATCCAGTAATTTCTTGCACATTTGGATTATTCAAAGAGCCAAATCAAACATCTGAAACTCCAAAATAGATACTTTATAGGTCAAAATAAGTATTTAATCTTATTTCATGATGAGTGGGGAACTATGTTTTTTTTTAAAAAAATGTCATTAATAAGTCATTCTAATGCATTTTTCATGAAAAAACTAACAATAACTGAATTTCTAGCGATTGCTCGAAAATATAGTATTTTTTTAATATATTTGGAGTATTCAAAAAGTGAAATCATGTATCTAAAACCTCATAATAGATACTAATTTGGTAGATGGAGAAGACACACTTATTTTAATGGATAAAATTATATATTTATTTAAATAATAAAAAGGCAAAAATATAAATTCAGGTTTGTACGAAGTTAAAAATAAAATTATAGTATTGTTAGGTCCTTATGTTTTAAAAACTGTGATTAGATATACCCAACTCTTTGTCAAACCTCCATCTAGTATTATTTTTTGATTAATGGCCAAACTTCTTAAATTCCACACACTTTACGTACCACCTACTCAACTTAAACACCCCATTCTTCACCATCTGTAAATTCTCTGTCATAATTGCCAAAACTCCAATCGAAATCAAACATCTGAAATTCCAAATTTGTTCGAGCCAATCATTAAATACCCCTTAACGTTCTGCATCAAAGACGGTAAAAATGTATGTCACGCGGCCTCTTTCTCAATTGCGAAGATATCCAGAATTGGTGTCGGAACATCCGGAGGGTCCGAATTCGGGGTACCTAGTAGTACAAGATGAAGAAGCCGAAACCTATTGTTGTTTCGGATTGTGCAAGACTCATACACTGAAAGAACTTCCATTTCCTCAGAACAAGGAGTTGACTGTTCAATATACAACTGGCGCGGGCGAAAACCAGAGTACTTCTTTGGATCTAGTTTTCTTGATTCCGATTCTGAACCAGCCTTTGTATCTTAACCGGTATCACGCCATCGTTCCCCACGGGAAGCGTAAAGGGTATGTCTTGTTTTGCGTAGTTTTGATTTTGCATTTCTTCATGTGACTTGTTTAATTGAACATCTAGGGAAGTATTCACTTGTTCAACAGAGGAAGACAAGGTCAACTGCTGTTTTTGTCGCTGCGTCAAGGATGTGAAACCAAGACCATTTGACCCACAAAACATTTATCAACAAATCGAGATCGTTCCGTATGAATCACTTTGCAGCACAAAGGGCCAATTCAGGGCCAATTCCACTGCATCAGATGGTTTCCCTCCTTCATTCTTCCGACGGAAGGGATGGACAATGAGAGCTAACACTCCTAAACATTTCGAATTGGGCGAAGCGCAAGGCCTTGACGGCACGCTTCGTGCTCGCCTCCCACAACTTAGTTTATCTAGATCTGAACCTGTTATTGTTGGGAAATGGTATTGTCCCTTCATATTTGTCAAGGAAGGGAGCCTAAGGAATCAGGTGGAAAGATCAATGTACTATGAAATGACACTGGAGCAACGTTGGGAGCGGATCTTCAGCCATCAAAACGACGGTAGAAACTCAGTGGTAATCGACGTTTCACTTGAGAAAGCAGAGGTTTTTGTTGATGGGAACAAAGGTGTTATGAATGAGGGACATGCAGTTGATGGGGTTGTCTGGTTTACAAGTTCTGGTAATTTAGGAGGCGAAATGAGTTTCGGGCTGAGAGTTGAGATCTTGCAAAGAATGAAATGGGAACAAGAGAGGGGTGGATGGATAGGTGGGGATGAAAAGGAGGCAAAGATCAAGAAAACAGAGGAATTTAAGGAAGGTGGGGAATGGAAGGAGTTTGGGTGCTATGTTTTGGTTGAGAGGTTTAGATTGAAGAGAATGGATGGGAGTTTGGCTATGGAATATGATTTCAAGCACTTTCATCAGATTAAGACTTTGTGGGAATAGGTTCATGCTTTTTTCCACTTGTGTTGTTTGGTGTATCTTTTGTGATTTCGAACTAGTTTTGTCGTTCCTATTATCATGTTGTCACTATTAGAATCCAGTTCAATAGATCTTCTTATCAATCCGAAGATCATTTGGATTCTATTGAATTAAACGATAAAGAATAAAAGGGGACTCGGATATGAAGTAAGGAAGCATGGCTAGCTTTCCTAGACAACAATGGAGCTTCTTGGGTTCGCCTTCAGTTTGAAGTTCCCGGTATGTTTGATGAGAAATATTGGTTGGTTGTATAAATTAAAGTTATTTTTGTTTCGTGTTTCTGTAAAAACAAATAAATTTACTAAAGATTGATTCTTTTTATTTTATTTTATTATATATATCTTCTTTTATCATAAAATTAAATAACATGAGTCACACGGGTCACTTTTAAATGTAATTAACTTCTTTTCTATTGCAAATGTTTTGCTACCTCAGTTGAGATTACAAGAACAAAAAGAGTACGTAATCCATTCTTGCTTGAAGTTGAAACAGTTGAGCGTATAATGGATAGATATTTGAAGCATGGTCAACAATCATGTCGTTTAACTAATCAAAAGAACATCTGAATTGAGTTCTAATTATATCTATCTAATCCTGATAAGCACGTTTAGTAACATCATATCATGATTTATTAGGTATCACTCTTAATACTTGCAAGAACTAATTGTCTCATCAATTCATATATTCTGATCAAATCTGTAACCATCGGTATATTTTGAGTTTTATTATACAAATTCAATAATTATGTGATATAACTTTGAATAATTATAGTAGCATCGTGTGTCAAACTAGGGAAACATTTTTCCAAAAGCACGACTAATACTATGATAATAGATTCTTTGCATTATTAACTCATCATATCACATCGGATACTCGTGAGTGAGAAATTAATACCCGACAACAAAGTATAAGCTCCTATGCATGTCGAAAGTAAACTCAATCTCTCCACGTGATGAGCCTCATGGAATTGGTAAACGAATCAAAATGCAGCACTAGTATGTTGAGCCTCTTTGTCTTTCCGGGTCAAAAGACTAATGTTGTATATCTATGATTGCGAAATGAAGAAAAATGATTATTAAAGTTGTAATTGATTAAATTAATTTTTATCTGGTAAGTGAATCATTTAATCATTTTTTTAAAGTAGATAAAATAATCAAAATCAATTAACCAATAGAGTAGATATCGATGTTACATTTGGATTGATGAATTTTAAATTGTATTTTTATAATTTTAAAGAAACAATATCATAAAATTCAAATTTATGACTTCAAATTCATCTTTTTCAAATATATTTTGTAGTTTCAATAAAAATATCGTAAAATTCACTTTTTTATATGTTTATATATCATTTCATGTTAATAATAATGAATTCCGAGTTCACCTAACAATGAAAACATTTAAAATATATTAATATTGTTGAAAAATTATTTAAAAATGTGTTAAATATTTGTGTTGAAAATGTGAATGTTGAATGTTGAAAATTAGGTAAAATTAGGTGTTGAATATTGAAAATTAGTGTGTGATGATGTAGGTAATGATGTATTTTATTTTTGGATTATTTGTAAAAATTTTCTATAAATAGATCTCTCATTTGTGAAGAAAATCACAATTGAGTTGAGAGAAAAATATTATAAAGTGTGTAGTGTGATAATTTTGAGAGTTTGAGATTTTTACTTTTT
>NC_133312.1:22491024-22514694 GCF_012295235.1 Primulina huaijiensis
GACTTTTGTATTCAAAAGATGCTAATCCAAGTATAATTGGTTATGCCGATGCTGGATACTTATCTGATCCACACAAAGCACGTTCTCAAACTGGATATGTATTTACTCGTGGAGGCACTGCAATTTCTTGGCGTTCACAGAAACAAACACTTGTAACAACTTCATCAAATCATGCCGAGATTATTGCACTACATGAAGCAAGCCGTGAATGTGTGTGGTTAAAATCAATGACTCAACATATCCAAATCTCATGCGGATTATCATTCGACGAGAAGCCTGTGATACTATATGAAGATAATGCTGCATGTGTTGCTCAAATGAAAGAAGGATACATAAAAAGCGACAGAACTAAACATATTCCTCCTAAGTTCTTCGCATTCACCAAGGAGCTTGAGAAGAATAAATGTATTGATGTTCGTCACATTCAATCAAGTGAAAACTCATCAGATCTCTTCACAAAGGCACTTCCTACGACAATATTCAGAAAGCACATATATAATATTGGGATGCGCAATCTACGAAATTTGTGAAGAATTGTTCGTGTCAACATGAGGGGGAGTTTACGTGACTGCACTCTTTTTCCCTTACTATGGTTTTTATCCCAATGGGTTTTTCCTAGTAAGGTTTTTAACGAGGCAGTATAAAAACACGTAATGTATACAATCATTATGATCATCATCACAAAGGGGAGTGTTGAAAAATTATTTAAAAATGTGTTAAATATTTGTGTTGAAAATGTGAATGTTGAATGTTGAAAATTAGGTAAAATTAGGTGTTGAATATTGAAAATTAGTGTGTGATGATGTAGGTAATGATGTATTTTATTTTTGGATTATTTGTAAAAATTTTCTATAAATAGATCTCTAATTTGTGAAGAAAATCACAATTGAGTTGAGAGAAAAATATTATAAAGTGTGTAGTGTGATAATTTTGAGAGTTTGAGATTTTTACTTTTTTACCGTAAATTTTTACTTTTTCACAACAAATATAACTAATATGTATATTTTGTTAAAATTATAATCGAAATTTATGTAAAATTCATTCATGAAATTGAACTTCACATTCCAGTGCCCATTTGGATTTGGGTATGAACGGACCGCGTGGGCCGGGGCCGGATTGATGACCAAAATTTAGCCTCGTATGTTTTTTATTTTTATTTTTTAAATTCTATATGAATAATTAGATAAATTTATTTTACTTGAAATTTTGTGATATTTTTAATTCTAAAATATCCAAATTTTAATAGTTTAGCTCAATCCCAGCATGTCAAACATTGAAATCACATTTGCATGAACGTTATTTATCTATATTTTTTAATTGTATTGTTTACAAAATCTATACCATAATAATAATATTATTATTATTATTTACATTTATTATATAATAATGTATCAACCTCGATTAACTATTTTGATCATTTTAATGAATAAACAAAAACTATTCTTTCTTTCGTTAAATAAAAATTATTATAAGAACATATTTTAATAAATTTGAAAAATAACTAAATAATTTGTTAATCATAATCAATAACGTAAATATTTAAAAATAAATAAATAATTTAAAAATCTATACACTCGAATTATCGTGTACGTGAATTTCTAGTTATTACAAAGGTTCAGACCCATACATCAACTACCATTTTTGGTTTCACCAAATTTTCTTTCCTAAAATCTTTCTCCCGGATAACAATATTTTTATTAAGTAAAAAAATAAAAATAATGAAATATAAAATCAAGAATATTGAATAGAAAAACTAGTCTTAACATAACTATATAACAAAAGAAAAATTAAAAAAAATCATACGTAAAAATATTAAATTAAAAACCTATATTTTATTGAAGACTTTATGCTTATATTTATTAGTAAAACACGACTCCGAGCGATGGTGATTTGCGGATCGAGTCTTGGATTTTCGAGATTTACTGGCTTTTTTTTAGTCAATAAATTGTTATTTTCAAAATGGAATAAAATAACAGCCATAATAATTATAGTATTTCTTTAAAAATAAGTTATTAAACATATATAAATATAAGAAAGCGACGTCCTTTAAATTTCTAATTCACTATTAAATTACATATCTCGATACCATTAAATCACACGAATGAATCTCTCGTATTTTAGTAAAAACTGAGAAATAATTATCCAACGGTCAAAAACATTGGTAAAAACTTGTGTGAGACGGTCTCACATGTCGTATTTTGTGATATATATATCTTATTTGAGTTATCCACGAAAAAATATTACTTTTTATGCTAAGAGTATTACTTTTTATTGTGAATATAGATAGGGTTGACCCGTCTCACGGATAAAGATTCATGAGACCGTATCAGAAGAAATTTACTCAATTTGATTTATGGAAGAAATCTAAAAAACTTGATTGGGAATATAGCGTAGATGGAAAGTTATTATATTTTTTGACGGAAAGACGAATTTGGTAAGAAGAGTTGTATTTCTAGTAAAAGTAGTTATTAAAGAGCGTAAATTATGTTTTTTTAGTAAATATATTTTTAGATTTTATAAACAACTTAAAAAAGGAATATCCTTTCATACCAAATAATTTCATTATCATCCATTAGGAAACGTAATTATCGGACAGCTCTTTTTCATTTAATTTTCTAATGAGACAGCGGCTTATTCAATTTAATTAAATTTAATTAAATTAATTAATTAATTAAGCACGTCATGGGCTGACTCAAATACAGGGGTAGAAATTTTTATAATTTTATTACATATTGATGGCCAGTTCGTAATTTCAAAATAATTTTTATTTTGGATCAATTTGGAATTCGTTGTGGAGAAAATTAAAAAAATTAAGTTAATTGTATCGAATATAAAGTTAATTTCAAAATTAATTAAATTTTTTTCCGACATGTTTCAATTAAATGTGCTTTAAGTTTTCACAACAATTTAGAGAATACAAATTGATCAAATTCAAATAGTTCGATTGAAAAGTAAAATAATGAAAAATCAGGACATGCCAAGTAGATGGCAACAATGAGACAAATTAAAGAGTAGGTAAACCAAATATTCAATAAAAGAAAAAAGAAACATTTTTAATCTATTTCATAATATAAACTCTAACTTAATTAAATATTTTTTCCTGAAAAAAAAATGAATGTGAAGAAAGTTCCAATCTCAATATCTAGATAAAAACTTGTGTGAGACGGTATCACGGATCATATTTGTGAGACGGATCTTTTATTTGGGTCATCAATAGGGGTGTGCAGTCGGTCTAATCGGTTACCGACCGAACCGAATAGACCTATAATCGATTTAACCGATTTAATTTTCTAATAACCGAACCGATCAAAATATTCGTAAAAACCGAATTAACCGAACCGATTTTCAAATCGGTTACTTCGGTTACCGAGCGAAATAACCGATATTAGGTCTCATGTGAGACGGGTCAACCCTACCCATATTCATAATAAAAAGTAATACTCTTAGCATAAAAAGTAATACTTTTTCATGGATGACCCAAATAAGAGATCCGTCTCACAAATACGACCCGTGAGACCGTCTCATACAAGTTTTTGCCTTTTTTGAAATATGAGAATTTTAACACATAAAAAAAGAAAACAATGGAGAGCTTATAAATAACTAGAAATATTGAACAAAAAATATCAATAACAAATAGAAATATTGAAGATAAAATCATTGGATGAATGAGCTTCCTTCTAATGCATGAAAAATTAAGTTTCTTTCTAATTTATTTTTAATGTCCACATACAATTTAAATTAATATATATACTAATTTGGTTAATTCGGTTTAACCAAATTTTTCAAATTAAAACCGAAACCGAACCGGATTAACCGAATTTTTAAAATTTCAAAACCGAACTTCCGAATTAACCGAACCGTTTTTTCTAAATAATTCGGTTCGGTCGGTTAATTTGTTTTAACCGAATTTTTGCACACCCCTAGTCATTTAGAAAAATATTATTTTTTATGCTAATAGTATTACTTTTTATTGTGAATATCAGCAAAATTGATCCGTCTCATATATAAAGATTCGTGAGACCGTCAGACCTACTCCAATATCTATTGTCACTCTTAAATAATTTTAAATAAATTTCGCAATCATTATTTTTTCCAATTAAAATAATCCATTTAAATGACACACTTTGGTAAATGAAGAATGAACGATGAATTTATATATGATGCCTATGTCTTATTATCATGACTAATATAATAATTTTATTGTAATGAGAATAAAAAAATCATTTTCATAGAATAAAATTTATATCTCAAATTTTCGATCGATGTTAAATATCTCACGACAGTTGAATTAAGTTTTTGAGATTTATATGTATGGAGTTGGAGAATCTTTTAGTTTTTGAGATTGAGTTATTCAATATATATGAAATTACACAATCGTCTTTTTAAAATAATTTTTGGGTTGAGTTAAGTACAAATCTCGATGTTAACCGACGTTATTACTTATTATACAGCTAAGAGTTTATTTATTTTGAACTTTTCCTAAAAATATTGCCAAAAACACCAGAAGAAATGGTAAATGGATCCAAAAAAAGAGCATACATAATATAATATAAACCAGAAAAAAGTCAAAATAATGGTTAAATAGTATGGCGCTGACCCTCTATACAACACCTGCAGCGTTGCGTAACTTTGGTTCCCATTTGGACATGATAACTTCTTGATTTCGACGTTTAACGTAAGCAAGCAAAGCATGATAATCTCCACGAGGCACACAATCATATTTTTATTCATAACATGAATTACGACGATAACGACAAATTTTTCACACTCAAACAGCTGGAAAATTAAATTCCTTCTACTTGTTTTGTATTGAATGCTGCTGATTTTGTATCATTTGACACGCGGTTTAACTTTCAAAGAATTAGAGGAAGCTTCCTAATTTATGTGAAATAATCAAAAGTGGCTGCATCAGAAATCTCTAATTTTGCTGATGAGAGCTGTGTTAAAAGTTTGACAGTGGGGGAAATTTATAATCTTGTGGGGTTCTGAAATTTTTGCATGTCGAGTTGTGGAATTACATGAGAAAGAGGATTCTTCTGCACGTGAAATTATTATAGTTTCGTTTGGATTGTAGAGATTTGATGATCTGGGTTTTGCGTGTTTGTGTGTTTAAAAGCTGGAATTCGAGTTACTGATTGAGGATTTTGTGCTTTGGATTTGAAATTTTGATCAAGATTTGGCTTGTGGCGTGAAAGATTGATTCTTTTATTTGAATTTGTAGTTTGAAGTGATTTTGATTGGGTAAGAAGTGACTGTGTTTCTTAATAATTTGATCGCCTGGAATGTGAATTTGAGATAATGCAATTGAAATGGTGAGAATTGGTTGATCGGAGCGATGTCATCTTCATCTCCGTCACCAAATTCTCCGATTCCCGGTGCTCCGCCGGACGCACCGCCACCGCAGATTGATTCACCTGCACCACCTGCAGTTACTGATCCGCCGCCGGCGGGATCCCCTCCGCCAGATCCTTCTAGTGCACCGCCGCCTCAGTTAAACTCATCTCCGCCACCTGCCACCATTTCACCACCGAGTCCCCCTCCGCCGACATTGGTATCGCCTCCAACGGCTTCTCCACCACCCGCAGAATCTCCGCCGCCTCCAACTTTGAGTCCTCCACCTACTCTACCTCCTCCAACAGCATCTCCACCGCCTAGCTCGCCACCACCTCCTACACCATCTGATCCTCCCATTTCACCACCTCCTCCGGTTACAAACCCTCCTCCGGTTCATGAAAGTCCACCGCCTGAGCCACCTAAAAATGCTCCACCCCCGCCAACTTCAACCCCACCTGAAAGTTCACCTCCCCCACCATCAACCACACCACCCCAAAATTCACCTCCACCGCCAGCACCTAGACCTCCTGGAAATTCACCTCCACCGCCAGCACGTAGACCTCCTGATAGTTCACCTCCACCGCCAGCACGCCGACCCCCTGAAAGTTCACCCCCTCCGCCACCACCTACCTCTGAGCCACCTCCCACTCCGCCAGCATCTACACCATCTCCAAATCCTCCTCAAGTTTTTTCTCCGCCACCTGTATTGTCAGCATCACCACCACCTCCATCCACCGTTCCCCCACCGTCCTTTTCTCCTCCTCCACTTCCCCTTGAGCCACCAGCTAACCCAAACACCAACAATTCAACCGGTAACACGCCGAACAACTTACAATCCCCGAGTAGTGGAGGAATCGGTACCGGAGGCACTGTGGCAATTGCTCTGGTTCTCAGTATCCTATTTCTTGTTGTTTTTGGAACTGCAGCATGCTGTGTGTGGAAGCGCAAGAAAAAGGCGATCGGGCAAAATGGTGGTCATATTTTGCCTACCACCATTGATACTTCTCCAGAATCGGGTTAGTTTGTTTTGCATTTATGTACAAGAATCACTCGGAAAAGTTGCCTTTTAATTGTCGAAACTTGAGAATGATTAAAGAAATATTCTGATTTATGACCAGGTTCCAGCGTGTTGAAGGTGCAGACATCAGCATCCAGTAACGGAACTGGCTCGGGTATCGGCATTGTCCATTCAGCCAATGAGTCAGGTGGGTTTGGAAATTCAAGATCCTGGTTCACCTATGAGGAACTAGTCGAGGCCACGAATGGATTTTCAGCCCAAAATCTTTTGGGGGAAGGTGGATTTGGTTCTGTTTACAAAGGACGACTAGCAGATGGCCGAGAGGTAGCTGTCAAGCAGTTAAAGATCGGTGGACGACAGGGAGAGCGAGAATTCAAATCAGAAGTAGAGATTATAAGTCGTATACACCATCGCCATTTGGTTTCGCTAGTTGGTTATTGCATTTCTGAAGACAGAAGGCTTCTTGTGTACGAATACGTCCCCAACAATACTCTACATTTCCAACTCCGAGGTAAAATTTAGTTCTTGGTATTGGGGCTGGATTATCGATGAAATGGTTATTGATTTTCTGCCACATATTCATTTCCAGGTCGAGGTAGGCCTGTTATGAATTGGGCTACTCGTGTGAAGATCGCCGTTGGTGCAGCTCGCGGAATTGCTTACCTTCATGAAGATTGTAAGCTGTTCGTGCATATTGTCTCGCTTTTTATCAGTCATAAAGGAAAAAGTATATAGTTTTCTACGTTTCTTACTAATGATCAGGTCACCCTCGTATAATCCATAGAGATATTAAATCATCAAATATCCTTCTTGACGACAATTTCGATGCTCGGGTATGCACAATTTCCATATAACTCTGATCTTCTTCTTTCAGAACATCTGTATAACATCTATATTCCAGGTTTCCGATTTTGGACTTGCTAAATTAGCTATGGACGCTAATACACACATTACCACACGCGTAATGGGGACATTTGGGTAAGTGGTAATCCAGAAGTTTTCATTCTCAATGGAAGCTAAATGGTTGCAATAGATTGCATATGTTACCTTGTTCTTGTCCCAACACTCGGTGGTTGCTTTGTCTTCAGATATATGGCTCCTGAGTACGCATCAAGTGGGAAGTTGACTGAAAAATCCGATGTGTATTCCTTTGGTGTCGTGCTTTTGGAGTTGATTTCTGGGCGCAAGCCCGTAGATACGTCTCAGCCTCTAGGAGAGGAGAGCCTAGTTGAGTGGGTAAGTCCACAAAAGTTAAAATCGTATATGGAAATGGTTATGGTATTAGGAACTAAATATAATGTCAGATCAAATGTGCATTCCTTTGTAATAACCATTTATCCCTGTTTTAGGCACGACCTCTGCTTAGTCACGCACTGGAGACGCAAGAATTTGATGGGCTGGTGGATCCCAGGCTCGAAGAAAACTACGTTGACAGCGAAATGTTCCGTATGATTGAAGCTGCAGCGGCTTGTGTGCGCCATTCAGCTGCCAAAAGACCCAAGATGGGACAGGTATGAAACAATCGAATTTACATCAAACATGTCAATTTGACCCAAATGTAGACTCTTAACAAACTTTCTCGAAACGTTGATCGTTTTCAGATCGTGAGAGCTTTCGACAGCGTGGACTTGTCTAATGTCATAAAGGTTGGAGATAGGGAAGTTTTTAACTCAGCACAACAGTCCGAAGAAATCAGATTGTTCCAGAGAATGGCATTTGGCAGTCGAGATTATAGCACAGATTTCTTCAGTCAAAATAGCTGGAGTAGCGAAGGGAACCAAGTAAATAGCTCGTACGAATCGACGTTCCAAAGTTTTTCCAACCAAGAAAGCTGAATATTTCTTGCCTCAAATGTAACTGGTGGTATTCTCAGATGATCTGATATACATATATATATATGAATTAAGTTTTTCAAGTAGGTAGGTTTAGTCATATATATCATTTGTTCATTTTTTTCCCTGTAAATAAGAGCACATTTATGTCTTGAGCAGTACCCATACCATTTATTTCTAATAAAGTCGATCCAGTTTTGCTCTCCAGTTTCATTGATTTGTATAATTTTGCATTGTATACTAATATGTTAAGTGTAAACAGGTTGTGCATTATTAAAACATATAATTTGCTTGCCATTCTATGATTTTTTTTAAGTTCTGTAAAGTTCTTCTAGTTTCTCGCTTGCCAAAATAATTCTTGAACGAACTTAAAATCTTCTTGCATGTAACATTGGAAGGGGATTCAAGTCATGTCTGAATACATTCTAAGTATCTACATGAAAATTTGACTGCAAGTTATCATGCTGGGAGAAAGCTGCTCCTTTCCTTGCAAAACAATGCTTCACAACCTAGCACACATTCTCATCTTCTTACTGCTCAAACTCCCTCAAAAACTTCAGCTAAACAATACGCCAAGAAACTGCGAACCCAAAAGAGAGGAACCAAGATTACAAAGATCGAAGTAATGACATATGATGAAGATAGCTTGAGAAGTCACGGGAGCTGTTCCTTCAGGATTGAAGTGGAAGAATTCTTTCCAGATGGAACATTACGGTTAGGTGGTTGTTGTATGGACGAGGTCGATCGGGTTTTGGTTGATTTTTCGAAAAATGGTGAATTTTGTTTTTGGGGTGGAGATCAGGGCTCGAGGAGATTAAGTTGGAGTCTGAAACAAGAGGAGATTGATCAAGGTGATTTTAGGTCTCATTTGATTGAAGTTTTCGGCTCTTCAGCTTCCCTTGGCATCAATACTTTGTAATAATTATATTGATTCTTTGTCATGAAAAACCTGCAGTTCCTATCAAACATATCGTTTGGATTTCATTGTTCATATGAATCTAGATTAGTGACATATTTTAAATTCACTAGAAATATATAAATAAGATATCAAATCATAATTTTTAAATCTGAGTTGATATCAAATGTTTCCATGGATTCTTCTGCATTTTATTTATGTTTGAACTTTGAATTTTAACAAGGTCAAATTAGGTATTCCCCGTAGGTATGGTTGAACCTTCTTTAAAAATTTGTACATGCAGTCCCCTCTCGATATGACGATTTATTAGAACCGTTGAAATAGACTAAGCTAGTCCCACCATATAAATAGATGGGTTGGACGTGGTATCTACATTTTTTTTTAATGAACAATCTCATTAAAATTGGGTAAAAATTTGGAGTACAGAAAAAGGCAGGCATTCCAAATGGGACTCAGAAAAAGGTATTAGAAATAAACTACGAGTACGTCACCATCTTAGATACATCAATAGAACAAGGAATACAACGAAAAACAGTAATCTTCGGACAATATCTTCAATTTGCGGTTGACTTCATCAAACATCATCTTGTTCCTAGCGTTCCAAATGTAGTAAATCGTAGACGCAAGGACAGTAATTCTCATTCGAGACTAAGTCGAGTTCCCTCTGTAGTTAGATCTGAATGCCATCAAAATAGCAGATGGTGATCCCATAATTTTCCGCATATCCAACCAATTACAAACCTCGTTCCAAATAGCTGTCAAGAAGCCGCATTTGAAGAACAGGTGTTGAACTGATTCATGCTGAATATTGCACAACATACACGATTTGTCATCGGCATAGGGTAAACGATCTCTAGTGAGGAGTTTCGCATGGGCCGTGAGCCAAAGAGTAAATCTGTGCTTGGGGAGAATGAAAGAACGACTAAGTAGTGGTTTTCATGGCCATTTTCCGTTTGCATTACTAAACCAATCATAAGCGCGAGAAAGCCCCTTATCATTCACAAACCAAGATTGTAAGCTGGCAGAAGCACTGGAGACCGAACCCATTTTCTGTAATAATGTATCTCTAATAGATATTATTTGCTTAATCAAAGGTGATTCATCTTTATGCCATTTCCAATCCAAACATCTCCGAAGTTACTATATTGATGGTTAACCCATTTGATCCATAATTTGTCTTTCTTCAAGTGAATATTCCAAAGTGTTTTCGCAATCAAAGCCAAATTCCAAGCCATTAGATTTTTCAATCCCAATCCACCATCTGAAAGAGGCTTACAAAGAGTATCCCAAGCAATCGGAGGCCGTTTAGATGGCCAAACAAACTTCCGGCACAAAGAGTTGATCGAGTCGATGACACAGTTTGGCACGGGTAGAATTGATAACCAGAAGCATTCAACACCTTGTACGACAGATCTAATCAACTCAAGCTTCCCAGCATAAGAAATTGAGTGCATTGGCCAAGAATTAATCTTAGTTGATATGATGTCTATTGGATAATGTCCAAAAACAAATTCATGAGAGTTTATGTCTAAATTGGACAATATCATATCATCGTGAAGTATGTAACTTTTATTATATAATAATTAATGTCTCACGGGATTAAGAATATATATATAATAAAAAAATTATAAAAAAGATACAAATAGATAAATAGAATGGTACTCAAAATATAAAGAAATCAAATAGATTAAAAAAAAAAAACGTCAACATATAAAAACGATATGAATCGAGAATATTAGGATTAGCCTGCCATAAACGACCCTTTATCCTAGCGGCGGCTGGAGGAGCTAAATAAACAATGAAGGATTTGCAGTGTGTGTCATCGGAGATTAGAGTAAATCTTACAACTAAAAATTATAACATGATCGATGTAAGTGTTTTAAGAAGATTATGACATAATAAATTATTCAAAATAATATAGTTTGTAGAAGAGGAATATGATTTTGGGAAGGAAGGAAAAAAAACTATGTAAGAAATTAGTATTAAAAGTTCTTTTTGAACCATTCGTCCACCCGATGTTAAAATAAAGCACAACCCCACAAACATTGATCTCCGAAAACCAACCGAAACCAACAAAACAAAAACATCCCCCTCCTCCCACAACACCAACGCCAAAATGATGGCCAAAATCCAATCCGAGCAACTCAAACAACTCAAAGACATCTTTGACCGGTTTGACATGGACCAGGACGGCAGCCTCACGCAGCTCGAGCTAGCGGCGCTCCTCCGGTCCCTTGGCCTCAAACCAACCGGCGACCAACTCAATGCCATGTTAGCCAACATGGATGCCAATGGCAATGGCTCCATCGAATTCGACGAATTGGTGGGTGCCATTTTACCTGACTTAAACGAACAAGTCTTGATCAATCAGGATCAACTCTTGGAGGTGTTTAGGTCGTTTGATCGTGACGGAAATGGTTACATAACAGCAGCAGAGCTGGCGGGGCAGATGGCCAAAATGGGACAGCCCTTGACTTATCGCGAGCTAAGCGACATGATGCAAGAGGCCGATACAAATGGTGATGGTGTCATAAGCTTCAATGAGTTTGCTATCATTTTGGGACGATCCGGGGTTGAGTACCTCGGACTCACGGTCTCCTAGCTTACCAAATTTGTTATTATTTGGTATGCATGATAACTTCTTTTGTTTCTTTGGTTTTTGGCTTTCATGAGTCTCATCTGGAGAAATGAAATGGCTGGTTATGATGGATACGACATGGTGACTTGGTCTAATTGAATGTTGTTTATAAATGGGTTTTTCTTTTGTATAGTTAGGCTTTTGGTGCTCATGATTAAGGAGAAACTGCAAATTATGTCACTTATTTGTTAAAGCTACTGCCAATAGTGTTCCAAAAAGTGTGCATTTAGTAATACCTAAATATATGGTACAAAAGTTGCTTATTTTCTCCAACTAAATGTATGACAAACCATCCATTTTTAACTTGGAAAAGTTGAGGGGATTCTAGTGTCCAAATTTACAAAGTAATGGAGCCAGTATGTAGCTGATTGGTACAACATATGATACATTGAAACTGTACAAATCTATACATGATCACATTTTCACAAGTAATTGCTATCTACGGCGTCGTATTTCGCAAAGGGCTCGTTCTTGCCACTGAACGAGCAGTCAAACCGATAGATGTAGGTCTTGTTGATATTTGTCTCACCATATCACTATACTCAGCGTCACCTAAACGACTCTTGTAACTGATCCACTGTATCGTATCATGGTACATGGGGAAGAATCTCATTTGTATTGCTCTATACACATAGTATGGTAAGAGGGCCGAGATGACCACAAAGAGCGTTAAAATATAAAAAGAAGGAGTTGAAGCAAGAGACTCAACAAAAACCTTGTAGGCTGTTGTTGAAAAACTGGGAGGCATAGCTCCATATGCCAGTAAAAAGATGTACCATATGGCGATTTCGCCCCATATTAAGATATGCTGTATTAGTGTGAAGTAATTTATGGAGATCGCCATTTGGCAATTTACGACCCAGACGACACAATTGTACATGGTCGCTCCAAGAATTTGGTATTCGGCTATTTTACCGTTCGTTTTGAACGATTGGAGACTTAGGGCCTCTGTGCAGAAGAAGAAGATGATAACGGCACTGCAAACTCCATTGAACATCCACCCGATTATACGGCACCAGCTGAAGAGAACGTTCTGCACGCCTTCTTGGTATAGCAAAGGAAACTGCCACATGATTCAAGCAATGAAAGAAAACCGTTTCAAAGTTGATACGGAATCTAGATTATTTTCTTAGATTCTTGTTCCTAAAAACTGTCTGATACTGTAATGAAATGTTAAACATGTATTAAAAGTTCTATTGTTGTGTAGTACTATTTCAAATCATATAACAACCCAGTTATTTGTGGTTCTCTGGCTTGAGGGTGATTGTCGATATTTTTAATTAGACAAAATAGTCCACATAAACTCTAAAAATATCTTACCTTCAGACAAAATCTAGCAGATACATCCTGATCAAAGACTCCCAGCGCAATAACAGGCAACGACGTGAAGAATACATTGTAAAGGGACATAAACCAGTCGTTGTATGCCGGTTGTGCAGAGAATGATGCATAAGCCTCGTATAAGAAGACAGTGAAACCAAACGTAACATTCTTATAGAAAAAGTAGCATATCTGCACCCACAGAAGAAAATGGAAGGCGCAAGAATGATGATATCTTTAAACTGATGCTGAAGTTTGATTAACTTTACCATCGAAGAAATCCTTCGGTAACACCAATGTCCATGCACCAAAAGTAAGCGTTCGAGAAATCTGAACTGAGCAATTGCAATATCACTTGCCATGACCGCCTATTGATGTATGGATGAAATATACAAGAGAAAAAGGTAAAACTAATCAATTTATCGAGCAATCAGGATAGTGAACACAAAATAGTAACGTTCTCCACCTGCATTCCTTCGACGCCACTGATTCCAATTCCGATATCTGCTTCTTGAAGCATTCCCACATCGTTCGCTCCATCACCGATGGCCAAAGTCGTCTTCTTTGTTCCTTCTTTGACTAACCTCGTTACCTTTAAAGCTCAAATAAAGAAAAACTACTTCAAAGTTTCAAATATTTTATCAAGGAAGGTGAAATTTGTTCAGGAAACAACTCACCAGTGCTTTCTGTTTCGGAGATGATCTGCAGCATATTACAGAAGCACAACTAATGGCAAGTTCAAGAAACGGTTTTTTGATATCATCTTCTAATGCATATGTCAGAGATTTCCCATCAATGATTAACGCAAACACCCCAAAGCTTGATGCATCAATCTGAGCCATCCCTTCAGTAATCTGCTGGCGCACGTTTTGCTTCAAAGCCTAATAAAAAGATGAAATGCAGTCCATTATGTTAGAGTAGATGTCTTGCAAGTCGACGGTTGGCTAAGGAATTTATTGACTCAAGTGTAATAAACAATCTTTATTTTAATATAATTTAACTTTTTTATGGTTTCATTTTGTTTTATCTGTATATTCATATAATCAGCATAGATAAAGTCATTGATTATACTTTAATACGAATGAATCGTAATTCGATCCTGGAACTCTTTTGTAAACACTGTGTATTCTAAATTCATTCCTAGTCGATTCAGCCGCCTAAAAATAAGGATAAAAGCCGCTTGAGGTTGAGACTAACATATGTGATGTTATGTGTGATACCCTTGTCCCACATCGAAAAAATCAAAGATTTAAAATGAGCTTATAATTGCTTACAATGGACTTTTATAGCAACTTGGGTTAATCATTTTCGTAAAAGCGAGGACGAATACGAAGTAGTTGCTATAGGGATCCATTGTGCAGTCACGCAGACGCGAGCCCGGGCTCGGGGCGTGACAGAATGGTATCAGAGTCGGTCACCGACATGGAACACCGGGAAATAAGTGCTATGCGGGGCAAAGTGCTACGTGCATGGGAGCCACCTCTTGGACTTGCGGGGCAAAGTGCTACATGGCGGGAGCCACCTCTTGAGCCTGTAGGAGCCACCTCTAGATTCTCGGTGCTGGTGGATCGAGGGGTCAGGCCGCGACGAGGACGTCGCGTTCTGAAGGAGGGGTGCTTGTGATACCCTTGTCCCACATCGAAAAAATCAAAGATTTAAAATGAGTTTATAATTGCTTACAATGGACTTTTATAGCAACTTGGGTTAATCATTTTCGTAAAAGCGAGGACGAATACGAAGTAGTTGCCATAGGGATCCATTGTGCAGTCACGCAGACGCGAGCCCGGGCTCGGGGCGTGACATTATGTACCGTGTTTCGTGGTAAGGACATAGAGATGTCCAATCATGCAGATGGGTAATCATACGATGATTGTATCGAACATCCCTCCCTCGGACTTTCCAAGTGGTTATCATTCATCGCGGAAAAGTCTGTGGTTCTGATTGTACATAATTAGTCCTTACGACCCGAAACAACACTGAGGCTCTGCATATTAGGATTGTGCTTTGACTCGTTTACCGACTCCGCGAGGGTCACTAGGTTGCGAGGTTGGGTGCAATTGCGACATATGTAGGAGAGAGTGCATTGTAGTCGGGAATTCACCACTCACCTACGAGTGTGGATATCTTATGTGATGTAACGAAATAATAGTGCATGAAATCTCTGGCCAGAGTGTGAGATGTACATTAAGGAAGGAGTTCTCTAGTTGTGCGTGCGATTACACTATGAATATTTCATGATCGTATCACATAGCTATCAAATCTAATATGCAACCATCTGCAACCATCGATGAACAATGGTTGCAAATTCGATTCGGATATATGAGATGAAGGGACCGTACTGTACGTTAATCATAACCGACTGGTTCTTGCAGGCACTATCAGTGATACCTAGGGAATCATGGGGTGATGCTACTGGACGCTCTTACCATGATTCGATGGGTTTAATCAGAAAAATGATTTCTGACATTCTCATGACCAAATGTTGGTGCATGAAATGGGGAAAATGGGGGTAAGCCCGAATAAAAAAATATATCCTAAATCACAAAGAGTTGAACACACGGCTAGCTGTATCCCTGAACCATTGAGGGTCGCACAAGCATCGGATCATTTTGTTCACGTTGAGAGAATAAATTCAAGGAGTTGAATTTATATAAAATTACGATATAGTAAATTCAAGGAATTGAATTTATGATAATTAAATTTTGAGAGAATAAATTTAAAGAGTTAAATTTATGATATAGTCAATTCAAGAAGTTGAATTTATGATATTTAAAATTTGGAGAGATAAATTCAAGGAGTTGAATTTATAAAATATGATAATTTAATCTGTTAAACTCAAAAGTTGAGTTTATTAAATATTAAAATAAATATATAGTGGAATGTATGTTTGATGGGTTTGTAGGAGTACAAGTCCAACATATTAAATAATTAAAGTTCTTAATGGACTTTGATTAATTAATTAAACTAGTTGGACCAGTCCAATTAATGAATCAAGCTCATTAAAATTAATTATGGAACCTAAATCTTATATTATGGGAATTAGGTCATGAAGGTATGGTTTAAGTTGGAGACTTGAAGCCCTAGCCTCCATTTCATTCCAAGAGTTCCGAAATTCCCTCACCCCACTCCTCCAAGATTTAGGCCACCCCTAAAGAAAGTTTCGGGTTTGGACCGCCTCTCGAGTTTTTTATCTCAACGAAAACTTCTTCTGAATATTCTAGTGCTATTTAGAAGATGAACTAATCTTCTAGTCGTGGACCGGATTGGGAGATTGAAGAAAGAAGACTTGAAGAACGTATGTAGGGATTTACAACAAGAGCTACGTCCGCTTATATCGACGTAGTCGGACGTAGTTGGAGCCAAGTGAAAAATCACTAAATGTATACTACTAAACATCCTATGTATGTTTATTCTATTTAAATCATAGAGTGTCCAAATATTTTGATTGTCCAAATAAGATTTTAAAACTTCCGCTGCGAATTGGACACAAGAAAAACGATAACCCAACACATTGATCATATTAACTTTTTGTTTCAACGTCGTTTCTTCATTACACAGTTAAATGACGGCGATCTTAAAAATATTTTAACTTGATTTTACCTCAGCAATTGCATCCTTCTCACCGATTTTCTCCAGAGCAGTGATCTCTAGAGTCTCCAAGGTGATAGTGATTTGTTTCATTCCTTGTCTGAGTAAGCTACAAGAATAGCTGCAAAGTTGATTTTTACAATGAGAAATTCACCGAAAAGTAATGTTGCCTATATATAATTTACAAGAACCATGATGAGAATATACCCTATATTAATGGCAGTTTCCATCTTATCCCCTGTCAAAACCCATATTTTGATACCACCTTGTGCAAGCTTGTCGATACATTCAGGAACCTGCAGTGGCAAAAAATATATTGGAAAAATCTCATGACAAGATTTAACTTACGAGAATTCGGCATGAATGTCTCGAAACCGACCCCATGTTGAAGCTTGTCCTCAACGGCTGTCGCACCAAGAAGTATCAAATCTTTTTCTATCCTCGCAGTCACCTCGTCGATCATTGCCTCACGCTCTGTACTGACCGAGTTTTTGGCCTCAGAAAACTTCTCCTCAAATGTTTTATATTCTTCTTCACTAAGCTCCCGATGAGCAAGTATCAACGTCCTTAAACCTGCTTCAGCATACTCATTCACATGTTTCCTGGTTTCCTCTTCATACTCCCTTCCATTTTCACCGAGTCTCTTGAACATGACGCTGCAATGGCTCCGAACAGAACAGAGAGTGCAGACACGAAGAAGGTTAAATATGACAAAAAAGTAATAGCATATAATAACTTCAGCTTCGAAAAAGAGCACCAAGTCAAAAGATTAACCAACCTGTCAGCGCCTTTGGAGAGTAACAATATCTTCCCCTCCTCATCCCTTACTATAACAGACATTCTCTTCCTGGAACTGTTAAATTCTAAAACGTTTAACAGCTTGTACGATCTGCATCATCATAATTTTCTTTACGAATATACACCATTGTAGCTCAATCAGACAGAATCACAGAGTACAATACTACAAGGCATGCTAAATAAACGGACCTTTCAACTATAATTCCAGAAACTGAATTCAATTCATTTACAGATACACTTGTTTGTGTTCTTTTGCAAAATTCAAAGCCCAATTCTCTAGCTGCAACAACAAAAGCTGCTTCGTCTGGTGATTCAGCTTCATATGTGACATTTCCTGTGTTCTCATCAACATCAGGTATGGTCATTTGACAGATTGCCAGCACCCGGAAAAATTTCTGAATAATATCAAAGTTTGGCTCGTTTACCCAATTCCCATTCATGATTCTCTCGTCATCGAAATTAAAACCTTTGATAACCGATTTTTTAGGACTATCAACCAGAATGTTGGTGTCATCTTCTCCATTTATTGTCAATCGAGACACTTTCCTTTTCGCCAATGCTTTTTCAACTTCCGTCACACCACGTCCATAAGCAGTACCAGCAACAGAACATTTAACAAACTCCATCAAATTACAAGTCAATGTGCCGGTTTTGTCAGAAAGTGCTGTATGAACTTGGCCTAATTCCTCGTTTAAATTAGAGGTGCGGGCATGAGCGGGTTTGTGAGCTTCATCGTAATACATATGAAGATCTTGATTGATAAAAATGCTTTGAAGGACCTTAACAATTTCTATTGACACATATAAAGAAATCGGAATCAAGTAACTGTACAGCAACAAGGCAGTCAAGAAGTGATATATAGCAGCTTTTGGAGCTCTCTTCGGGTCGAAGAAAACATTAGCATTATCGGGTCTAAGATACCACCTTTTGTGTCCCTTTTTCAAGTCTTCTTTAGTTACTACACCAAAGCAAACCGATCCTATAAAAGCCATCGAGAACAAAACACTAAATAAAAAGTAGACAATGTGGTCCATTTTCTTCTCAATTCGGCTTCTCTTAGAAGGAGGGCCAGTTGAGTTCTGAATAACCTTTGTGTCGTGTCCGGTGAAAATAACAGCTCCATATACATGACCGGTGTTCCGTAATTTTGAGCCTCTGAGAAGCAATTGTTGAGGAGAAAGAGGAAAATGTAGGTTCTCGAATTCCATACTTCCAACAAAACTGTACAAGTTAGCATTCGGATCCTCACATTTAACGACTGCCCGGAAATCGCTGAATTCATGATACTCGTTTAAAGAGGAGGTAACTTCTAATGCTTGTTTGAGTTTTAAATTTGTCTCCCCATCAAGATTCATAGTCTCAACATAGCAGACAGCATCTTCGTAACTTGATGAGAGCAACAATAAATCTGCCGGAAAAAATTCATCTTTCTCCACCTTAACTACATTTCCAACTTTCAGTTTTTTCCATTCGGTGGGCTTAAAAACTCCATCACCTTGATGTACCTTCACATTTCTATTGTTCACCTCAATATCCTAGTTATTCAGATCAACAATTTTTTTCAATCTGAGCATATAATATACCTTAAAAACTAACTACCTTAAATCATTTCAATAAACATAAGCATATAATCTCCATTTGCTTCCAAAAAGTATAATAATTACACTAAATAACAATAACACCATCAAACTTTATAAATAAAGCTAAAAAGAGGACAAAATGTGAAGGAAAAAAACACAAAAGATTCAAAATACCTGTTGCTTTCTCCTCCAATCTTCAATTCCTTCCTTGACCATGGTTACTCCGATAACTATGATTAAAGGAATTATAGCACTGACTGCAGAATAAGGTGCTAGAGAAGTGAAGGACAAAGAACCAGTTACAAGAAAGTAAAAATTAGCCACTCTCCTGAACTGTTCAAAAAGAGACTTAGGCAAGAAAGTTGCAGTTGTATACTTGGTCGTCCTAACATAATTTGTCGCATAGTTTCTGAGATTGGCTTCTAAACTATCTGATTCATTGCAGTACACAACTCTGGAAAAACCTGGCCCACCAATCTTCGAATGGTCATCTTTAGGTGATCCCTTCTCACGTTTGAACGAGTAGATATCGCGGAAATGTAGCCTCTTTTTTCTACCTTTTCTCGTCATACTGAACTAACATCAAAATTTTGAACTTCCACTGCTAAATATCAGCTTTTCACGGGAAAGTGATTTTATTAAGTTCCCAGGATTTTAGTAGTAGTCAAAAGTAAGAACTTCTCCCCCAACAACCAAAATCTTAGGAAAAAAATCCCAGGAAATACAAAACAGCCCCAAAAGGATGTTTCAAGTCCAATACCTCAAAAACCCAGTTGTCAGAAAAGGCCAAAAAATATATTATAATATGAGGAAAAGGGCATGAAAGTTTGATCCGAGCTTCCGATGTACAAGTTAAACTATAGCTAAAAGAAAGAAGGGACTCAAAAGAAAGCCAGAGTACTGTGAGATTACATGAAAGAGATCAAAGAAAACCAAACGACATGCAAAACCCACAAATTTTCAGTTGTTACGGTCCGCTTTCAAATCTCAAAAAGCTTCAATCTTTGCACTAAACAAAGTGTCTCAGTGACTAAAAATCGGAAATTTCACCACAAAATTGGAAGATGGACCATAATATTTTATATTATATGTTATACTATATTACATATATACTTAAAAAATGGGAGGAAGAATTGACTATTTCTGGGGCAAAATAGCTGTGAGAAATTGACTTGTATCTCTCTCGTTTCCTCCATTCTCTCTCACTTTCTTATAACTTGACACTTTCACAGTTGTTGGATTTCAGTCTTCGGAGACGAGCAATGGTTTCAAAGAAACTTCCACACTCAAAAGAATATTCTCCGTTAAATAAAAATAAGAAAAATCAGAGTACTTCTCGAGAATTTTGCAGTAAAAACAGAATCGAAAAAAGAGTGTTGGGTTGTTTTATTTTCCAGTTAAAAGCTGTAATTTTCGCGGGAAATCAAATGGTTTTTCCCAAGAACATGCGTGCGTGATTTTTCATGGTTAATCTGGAGCTGGCTCTAGTATATCCGTGTGTTAAAAGATTGTGTGATTTGTTGGAAGGGTGTAAAAAATAATCATATTAGTTTGTCCAAAAATTTGGTTAGATTACCATATTTTTCGTCAAATCCATGTCACTTTTGCTAATCAGATAAGTTTTGTGTGAACACTAAAAAATGACTAAGTAAGAAAAACAATTGGCTTATCAAAAGTAAGTCCGACTGAAATATAAATAACACAAAGATGTTTTTGGATGTTCGAAGATTTGATTAATTCTTACGTTACCCCTTCTTCTTTGTGGGAAATATGTTAAGTAGAAGGTTTTGGAGATTACAACTTTTATAACAACCCGATTCAGTAGAGCTTTATCACTGCCCAACTGAAACTCTTAGTTTAACTCACTTAAACAATATTGAGCAGTATACTAACTATCAGTTTACAAATATTTCAAAATGAAAATATTAAGCAAAAATTGATCTTAATGATGTGTGTTAAGAAATCTTGAAAGCAGTTGGACTATTGAAAGCTTGAATACTTGAACTTATGTGATAATTCCGGATATCCTAACTAATTTATAAGTTCCTCTATTTAAAATCAAATATTATATATATTTTAAATATAATAGTCGTTAATCCCATTTTTCACGTCACTAATCTTTCTAACTATTCGTGCATCATAGGTAGTACTCGCGAATTACTTACAATTCAAAGATTATTGGTACGCAAGCCTTTATCCAATAATTCAGTTTTGTAACTTTGAGTAATCTAACCGGTTCTTCAGATAATGTTTCTTCGTTTACTCAACTATTTTTTACTCCAATTGCTCTCCAGTTATCGGTTCGGTAGACCTTTATATAAGTTGAGTTTCAAACATATTTTGTCTTATAATACTTTTGGTTCAGCTCATATTCAATTCAGTTTGACTCAATTTGTTAAATTATCGAAACTTACTTGATCCAACACTGTATTTGAAGCTGCTTCATATGATAAAAGCCTACAAATATGTTATTTGTAATTAAATGATATTGTTTGAATTTATAATTTTTCTTTATCGACATAGCATATGTCAGTTACTCTAAATAGTTTAACTTTAATCTGTAGTAACAATTATAAATATTAATATATGTTATAAAAACATCAACTTCTGTTAATCCTTTGCATAAAATTTCGATTAACCAAAGAAAATTATAATTGTTTAAATATTTTATAGTATAATTTCACCTCTAGGTCTCCTCTTTTCACTTTTAGCTGTAGATATTTCAATTTGATCAAATGCAAAAAGTCCTAAACCTAGTTAGGAATTTCGTGAAATTGCAGCATAAGTTATGTAAGATTATAGAATATTAGATAATATAGGTGTGATTATCAAATTAACTAAAAGTTGACTTTTAATCAAACTTTGTATTGTTCATTTAAATCAGTAACAATGACTTGTATCAGTGCTAAGTAGTTGAGTACAATTAATTCAACAGTGAAAATGAAAGTTTTTTTTTCCCCTTCAATTTTTTTTTCTCTTTTTTGATTACCATTAAATTTAACTTATATGGAAAAAAATATTTTATTTGATTATAAAACATTTTTATAAATTATGATCTTATTTTAATTTTAGTCTTCTATGTCATATTTTTGTCTTTTTTCGGTGGTAGCGTTGACAAGACGTCAACATCACGCTCATACGTACACTGTCACATCATAGTCTTCAATTTAAAATGATTAAAATTATCAAAAATCTATTAATACAAAACTAAAACTCAATTTTTAAAATATAGATGATCAAAATTGTTAATAGAGAAACATAAATAAAAAATATTATAATTTTTCTTAAAAGTAATATTAATTTTACATGTTGTTCTAATACCTCAACCTATGTAATAGGGATTGTCCCTTACTTTAGAATTTTGAAAATGGAATTAGAAGATTTTGGAGTTTGGAGGCCACTGCCCTGCCCACTTGCAACGGAGTAGTTGGCTTCCATATAGAATTTTAATACTACAAAGGAATATGAGTGGGTCTAATGTGAGACCGTCTCACTGATCCTAATCTGTGTGACGAGTCAACTCTGCCGATATTCACAATAAAAAGTAATATTCTTAGCATAAAAAGTCATACTTTTTCATGGATGACTCAAATAAGATATCTGTCTCACAATTACGATCCGTGAGACCGTCTCACACAAGTTTTTGTCAAAAATATATATATAATTCATCAAAAAAATTTAGAAGCTAGAGGATTAATTTTTGTTAAAAATATATAAAATTAGACCATTTATTATTCCCAACCATATTTATTGACTTCTTGTTGGAACCGATTGGTTTTTCATTTTTTTCTGGTAAATTTAGACTTCACATTAATTTGTTTCAAACTATTTATTATTTCCATACGATATGTAATAAATATGGACAAGATAATATTACATTATTTATTTGATCTTAATGTTTGTGGAATAATATAAGTATTCGATCCTCTTTTTTATCTTGAGAATTACCTTAAGGCTCCGTTTGGTTGAGTATATTAAATAAGGATAGATTAATAGTCAAATATTTATCGTTAAAATTTTAAGATGTTTTAATAATCATTTTGACCCGGTTTAAGATCCAATTTTATGGATAACTATTTGATCAATAGTATTTGATCTTAAACCGGATCAAAATGATTATTAAAACATCTTAAAATTTTAACGATAAATATTTGACTATTAATCTATCCTTATTTAATCCACTCAACCAAACACACCCTAAAGGATTAAACAGATAATTTGATAATTCTTGTTTAAATTAGTGAAATTTATGTTAAATACACATAAATATTAATCCAAACTTTTATTTTAATCCTAGTGTAAATAACCCTTGAAACGGAATTAAAATTTAAATATATAGAGCAACTCCTCACTTTTAGATGGTACAAAAATCATGTCAAATATCATTTTATGTGAAAAAAAATTTATTCCAATTATTATTTTTATTTTTTCATTCACATGAGCAATCATGAAGATTATGCAAATATTTATATTTCAAGATATTCAACGACACACACACACACACACACACACACACACACATATATATTTGGCCTTTTTTAAAAAATAATATAAATTTAAAAAGTATTTATTAAAATATTACAAAATTGAAAGTTTTATGAAAATAGTGTAATCCGGCACTTTTTCCTACGGATTCTAATTTTTTT